>NC_054059.1:39211989-39364831 GCF_017639655.2 Falco naumanni | reverse complement strand
CTATTAAAGACTGAGGCAAAAAAAGGCATTAAGTACCTCAGCTTCTGCCTTATTCTTTGTAGCAATGCTTCCCCCAGCATCAAATAAAGGATGGAGATTATCCTTGGCCCTCTTTTTATTTCTAATGTATTTATAAAAACATTTTTTGTTGTGTTTTACAACAGTGGCCAGCTTGAGTTCTAGCTGGGCTTTCGCCTTTCTAATTTTCTCCCTATATAGCCTCGCAACCTTAATGTCTACGTACACAACACTGAATTAGCAGCAACATCTGAATATGCTCATAGGCAAACATTAGGTAACACTATGAAGAGTCCATCAGTTTCTCATCAGTATCAATCCAAGAAAAAGAAAATTTTGCAATTACTACCACACTTCATGGCAAATGTTACATGAGGTCTAATAAAGATAGTTTTGCTATCATCATCATTCAGTCTGATGACCATACCTATAGTATCTCAATTGTTGCCATTAGAAGATAATGCCTGTACCTGTTTTAAATAGGCAACACAGATAATCTACATGATTTGGCAGACAAGCTAAATGCAATGCGGGTCTAAACTGAAAACCACTACTTGTGTATAGAAAAGAAAAGAACAGAAAACACAACTAAGATGGAAAGAAACCTAAGCGTGCTTGCTGCAATTTGCTAAGTAGGGACTAGGGAATCTCCATCCCAGAACACTAAAACACCCAATATAAGAAATTTCAAATCCAGGAGAATAAATTTTTAATACAATAAATTCTTTCTATAGGGATTCCCTCTAGAACTGCCTCTACAGAAAGCAATGATACTACATCACTAGGAAGCAAGCATAGCATCTGCATTTAAAAGAGAAGGTGATGTGAAGTTGCTGTAAATTAAACTTCAGGCCTAATATTATATTAGCTTGTTCCCAGTAGTATAAAAATCTTTAAAACCAACATAAATTACAATTAAAGACATAGACAAAAAGGGAATTTGATAACATTACCATTTATCGAAGGCAGGTAGTGCCAGAATAGCCTATTCTTACACACGATAGCTAATTTTCTGGAGAAATAGAACAGAGTAGATGTTATCTATTCATATTTTAATAAACTATTTGGTGATGTGCCATTAGGGGAAGTTGTTAAAATGGTGATTGATACAGAAATACTACGTGGGGGAATATAGCTGAAGCGGACACTACGTAAGCCTTACTCCAAGCTGCCGAAGATCTAATAGAGTTCCTTCAGACTTAATCTTGACACCAACATTTTTTATAATGACTTTGGCACAAAAAATAGGCACAAGAGGATGAAATATGCTTAAAAGACCAAGCCCTGATTCTCACCAATACCTATGTCATTGAGGTATCACTCAGGAAAAAACAGTGTTCAGAAACAGACTGAAATGCAGTAACATGAATGTAAAGTGATAAACTTCAGAACCCAAAAGCACAAATTTATTGTTTGGAACCAACACAGGAGACGAGAGGGACGTAATCGCAGGTTTGATTCAGAGATGACAGTGAGCCACCATGGATCAAGCAGCCTAAAAGAGGCAAATGTGATGTGACAGTGTGTCAAATGAGACATCTGACACACATATTTCTCATCTGCAATGCTGTGTGTACTTCTGGTTACTTGCATACAAGAAGGAAATAGTCCAACAACAGAATGATGCTATGAAAAGCGGAGGAACTGGCAAGTTTACCTTGCAAGAGGATGCTAAAGAGAATTTGGCTTATTTAAAGTATTGGCTCTGCAGAAAAGAAACTGAGAAGGAATATGTCCCTGAATGTAGTTCTTAGGCAGCAATTTGGAGGGGGAGGAATAGTCTTCAAGCTAAAGAAGAGGCCATGTGAAGCAGAGTCCAAGGTGATTCTGCTTAGTCCCACAGCTGGCAAAAAAAGCCCCCTGATCTATCATGTTTAACATCAACTAAAATTATTTTGGAAATCACAAGAGAGTGGAGCAGCACTGGCCCCATTTCAGGCTAATGAGTTGAACTCTAGACAAACCCTCAGACATATCTTCAGCTGGTTTTGACTGTTATGACCACCTTCACAGCAGACCTACGCTGCTGTGATTCAGCCCTCGTGTTTCTGCAGAAACTGCCGAATGAAGGAAGTAACCTCAGTGGGCACTACTGGACAAGGGACTGTTGTGAGGTTAGAAATAATGCACTCAGATAATTTAATATAACCTCAGAAGAGCAGAGTATGCAAACATCATATGAGAAGCCCTTCTTCAAGTCCTGCAGAAGTTCTGCTTTCACAGCAGTCTGAGCTGCAGACAACAGAAAGCAAAAGAGTTTCAAAAATGTTTTACACAGCAGAGATGATCTGAGGGACTGTTTGGGGATCAGAATTTACCATCTAGTACAGTTCTTGGAGGGTATTCAGCTGGAAATATGAATAAACTGTGTAATCTGTGAAATAAACTGGCAAAGCTTATTAACGATATGCTGTTAAGTTGTTAAAATTTGGCTAAACTTTAAAGATGCGATGAAGGTGGCTCAGGGGGAGTGTGTCCCATTATGCAAAATTAAGCACAGAATTTCAAAACCAATGAGTCTGAGTGACAAGTTGGTTAGTTAATTGCAAGTACAAATGGAGTTCTAAAAATTACAGGGAGCATAAACCTACAGCATTGTTACTTCTAAAAAGAAAAATCAAAGGAATATAACCATGGTACTTGAAGTGCATAAAGGAATAATGAAGCACAAATAGCTAGGAGTATTAAGACTAATAATAAGGGTTTTCAAAAATATGCTGGAAGTTTGAAAAATGCTAGAGAACAAGTAGTTCCATAAATAAGGTGAGAGTAAGGAAATATTTGCAATTGGAAAAAAAGAATGAACAGAATATATTCATTCTTTTTTCGCAGTTGCATATCGTGAGGAGACTATTGTCAAGTACAAGGCCTTAGAGAGCACACTGTGGTCACGAGGAATTCACGAGGCTGAGATTAACCTAATACTCTTGTTTAATGTTAATGAGCATCTGAGATCTCACTTCAACTAAAATGTTGAATCTTGAGCTTGCCTTGCATTTTTCATTATTTTTAAAAAGGTGAAACTTCTTTTAGGAGAAAAAGCTCTAACATTGCTTGCAACAGAAATGCGAATCTAGCCAGGAGCTCCTATTAGGTCCACAGTTGCTTGCTGTCACACTGTGAACATTCACTCAGAAAGGACAGTATTAGGAGCAGTAGTAAGTCACCATCTGTTGACCACATTAAGCTCAGTGAAGCTTGTGAGAGTCTTTAGTAAGATCTCTAGACATTCCCTCTGACTAAGCATGTTTCTCTGCATCATTCCCAATCAGTAACGGGGTGGGGGGTGGGAGGTATGGAAATAAGGATTGTATTCTCCCCCAAATTACAATTATTTCACTTTTTCTTGGCAGACTTAAGGACAAAAACCCACAACAATCAAAATCGCCCAGAAACAAAGCTTTCCCACTGCCTGAACTGCAGCTTCTTCCTTCTGTTCCACTTCTTTCAGTGCCTCCTGGATGCAGCTGGTCACTGCCCGCTCTTCCCCCCAGCTCCAGGGACAGCTGCACAGCGGCAGGCAGGGCTGGTGGGCTCCAGTGCAGGCAGGACAGCGTGCACCGGGGATGGGATGGGGGATCCCTGTGAAGGGGGTGGTGGGGGGTGGGGAAACAACAGTGTGTGTGGTCGTTCACATGAAGGTTACTATCAAGCACACAGACATGGTGGCAGAATTAATGTTGCAAGGGGTATTATCTCCAAAGTTTTCAGATATAAACAGTGCCTTTACCATCGAAAGGCGTAGGAGTTTGGGGGTGTTTGGTTTTTTCTTCTCTTTGATTGCTCCCGTTTAACAGTAAGAAATGCACGGGTGGAAGGGGTACAGTGCAGCACCAGGGAGCTACCTGGAAAGCAGCAGAATGAAAACCTTTCTCATCATAGGGCTAAGCTGGACAAGAGAGACACTACTGAACCTAGGGGGAAAACTAATCCAAAAAATTTACAAATGCACAAGTACTGAATAGGGACATGGCTATTTCCAAATAAAACCTTCTCACTTCTTTCTAATCAGTAAGAACTCAAGGAGGTAAGAGTATGGTGAGTAACTCTTAGTTGAGGAAGTAATGTGTCTAAACAAGTGAATGGTTAGGAGTTGTAACAAGCTTTAGTCCATTCTTTCACACTTGCCAACCTCACTTGTGGAGAGACAGATGGATTAAACTTCCCTTGATGATTTTCTTTTCTCTTTTTCCTGAGGGTAGATACAGCAATTGGGTTTTGGTTTGATTTGTGGGGTTTTTTTTTCCCTAGCTTAAATAGTTAATGAAATAAACCAACATACTAAAAAAAAATGCAGAGTGCAAACCCCACTCCACCACAAACCCTAAAAAAGGAAGGCTGTAGGGTGAATACTGTCTGTAGTTGTTCCTCAGATGGATGGTCCTTAGCTTGTTTCTCTTCCTACACAGCACTGAGGCTCATGGTAGCCAAAAAGGCTGCTGTCTGAGCCATTAGCAGCCAAAACAAACATAAAGATAGCAAAAACTAGAGGAAATGGAGACACTGAGCTATAAACATTCATGTTTTAAGACAGTGATTCAAGCAGTTCAACATTAGTAATCAGGGTGTGAGTGGTTCTCCACATGCCAAGGTATAGAAAAAGCACAGGATAGTTCAGAAATCTACACAGATACAGTCTTCACTGCTTTCTGACTGATCACAATAACCTTGTAAGCGCATTTGGGAGTATGTCGTCAGACCCCATGACAAAATTAGTCTAGTGACTAAATCGCTTGGTCGTTTTCTTGTTAGCTCAGCTAGCATGTTAATGCGCTGCAGAACAAACACAATGTACTACGCTGGTTGCCTCCTCCTCCAGCTTTTACTTCAGCTATCTGCCCTAATGCAGAATGGATAAACAGTTTTCTTGCCAAATAGTAGTGGATTAGCCAGAGAAGTGGTGACGACAGCACAGTGTGCGGAAGGATAAGAGTTACAATAGATATCCCCAAAGCAGTAACGTGAGCCGGGATGAGGCGGGAATGAAATGTCATCATCCCGTTGAACACTAACACGCTATGGAAATGATGACTAGCATTTGGATTGAGCAGAAGGGCGAGTTCAACGTCACAGCAACCCCCAACAAAGTTCATCAAAGGTCATACATATATGCTGCACTTTAAGCCCATGCAGACATTGTTACTAAAACTTACGCTCTAAAATAAAACAAAATATTAATTCCCTAGTAGTCATACTATATTGCCTGTGATTTAAAATACTTTTCCTTTGATATTCTTACAATCTGGGCCAAATCCTGGGAGCTACCAAACATTTACATACTTGCCTGAAAGCCCTTCCAACACTCAGAGCTTCTCAAGGTAGGGAAGTTAATTGAAAGGACAGTGAAACTATATAAAACTTCCAAGATTTCAAGATGCCTGGAATACTTGAAGTGAAATGCACAATTTTCTATACATAAAAAATAAAAGTATTGTGACATTATATCTATGCTCTTTAAATAAATGCAGTATTTAGCAAATCGAACAGAACATTTTATGACCTGTTCAGTTATGCTGCTTGTGTATATACACATCAATGTAGTAAAACTCTCTACCACTTTCTGAGCTGGAGCATGTTAATTCCATTTTATACACAGTAAGAATGATGGGAGCACAAATGCTCCTAGGAGCAGTGCCTGAGCAAGATCCTAAACATTCAATCCAGATGGTGCTTCTAGTTGCCTATCTGAAGCCATGGAAAACAGTCACACTGTATGGAAAACTATACTCTAGATTGCAAGGAGTTCTGGCATTGCTGGGATAGCAGTGGAAAAAGGCCCTGAGAACCTTGTCCAAGGTGCCAGAGAGACCTGGCAGATGCGAGGCCAGAAGTAAATCTACAGCGATCAGTCCTGTACCTTATCAGAAGAGACTGCCGTTCCTTCCCCTGAAATGTTCATTGATTGATATAATCCCAATTATTCCAAAATTCTTCGGCAACTCTTGCTCTATAATGTATTAAGCTATTCCTGAAATAACTGACACAGGGAACACTGTTCCACAAAACTTCCTGTGAGTCTGCAAAGTTTGGTTAGGAACGATTCCTGAAAATGTTTTTGGGGCCCATTATCTACTTCCATTTTGCTCTGTGAATTTCTACCTGTCTCATCACTGGATTTCCTTCAGCTCTTTTCAGCAAGCCACTTATCCTCTCAGTCATTTCTGGTGCTTGTCCCTTCTCTCTTAGTCTCCAGCAAGTCTGGAGCTCTCTCTGGTTCACTGCCTGGGTTATATTTCATTACGGCTTCTACATTATCTACAGCAACCATCATTAAAAAGGCTGCTGCATTATCACTATAAAGGGAGCAACATTTCAACAGCTTTGTGTGGTAAATGCACTGGGGGAGGGTTTCTGCCACCTCGTGCCAAATTCCCATTGCTTCACTTTCCCCATTGGTTCTCCTGCTTTGTAGTTCAGGTTCTGAATTTATCTCAGGTTCCCTCTGTTTTGCTCTCATTAGGAAGGCATTCGGGCAGCATTCTTTTCCCCTCATGCTGCAGAATTTGTTCCAGGTCACTGCTGAACTGCAGACAGTGTCCTTGAACATGTAACCTGTAATGAAATGAACGCCTGCCCTACCAGCTGCCAAACTTCTCATGCAGGCCTCCCCATCCCCACCCCAACGGCTCCCCACTGACCTGGATGGATGTAGAATAACATGGGAAAGATACAAGTGTAAATGAGAAATTGGAACTGCTCCTCATCTCCCAGCACATGTTTAGTAATGTATCTTGGGCAAGCCTGCACTCACCGAAAGTGTTTGGGCTTTGAAAATGACAGAATAGCTGTGCCATACACCCAGATGTTGGCAGTTTCATGTTTTCACGTAGATACCAGCCATGTGAATATGCCTTAAATTCCTAGATGCTAATCCAGTGGCTACTAAAAGAAAAAAAAAAGTAATTCCTAAAGAAAAAAATCGTAGAAGCACTAGATCTACCAAAAGGCCCTCAGAAGTGTCACAGTTTAATTCACAGAAGAAGAATTTGAAAACAAACACCTGTTTCTAGCCATCTCCATCCAAATCCATGCTGCCATCCTCTTCTAAGCACAGATCAAACTGCCATGGTCTTAAAAGAAGTGAGTTTTCACTCACACAGTACTTAGTATGGGTTAATGGGGGTGTAGTTTGAAAAGTAGGATCTTTCACCTCTACAATACCTCCCTCCCAAGCATTCTTGGCTGCACCATTCACATCCCTTCTTGATCAGACAACCTATGGATAACCACCACAAGACAGCAAGAGAAACTGCAAACACCATCCACTGTGCTGTTGCAAGCGATGTGAGGGGACATACACAAGTAATGTGGGGGGTATCTCTTGGCTGGAAACCTCTTTGGAAGAGGAAAGGGCAAGAAGCATTTCAAAACTCTTCAGTCAAAATTCAGCCCACCTAATATTGGACAACTGATCCTCTCTGCCTGAAGAGAAGCACTGCTGCTGCACAAACACAAGCAACTGATTTAGGAAGGGGGGTTCTTACTAGGTTCTGCATGCTGTACATGTGAGAGGAAAATCTACCTTAGAGGGCAGTTCAGAGCAAGAGCCTAACCCTGGAGGAGTAAAGCCTGAGAACAGTACCTAAACTGAGATGCAAGCAGTCCAGAATTTTCTCCCTTTTTTGTAGTTTAACTCAGATCAACACAATCACTCCTCATTCCCTTCCTCACAGGTTCCTCTGAACCTCTATCTGAGACTTCAGGAACTTGTTGGAGGGAGCTGAATCATGTATATGTAACCTACTGACAAACACAGCTGAACATTTCTCCTTCAGCATTTCTGTTACCATGGCTGAAACTTTTGTTCTAACCTGCCTTTTCTTGGAGGACACGTGTACTATAAGACTCCATGCCAGCAGTAAAACAACCTCCTTCACAAATCTGCTTGCCTCTATCAACTGACCACTGAAATCAGCCCAACCAAGAAAGTGTCATTTCACCATTAGCTGTGTTCATTTTTACTTCTTAATATTCACTACCTTTCAGGGATCTAAACTTCAAGAGTTCCATGGGTCCCCCAAAAGAAACCAAGACCAAGCACGCTGCAGCTGTTTCTCTGCAGCATTTCTCTCCCTCTAAAAGTGTTCTCAAGTTAATTTTGACGAGATTTGAAAGGAGTAGGCTTGTGCTCCACGCTGAAAATGTTTTCAATTTGACAGCTCTGTCGGTGTGGGGGAGGGAGAAAGTTCAGTGATATCTTTAAGTTATGCAATAAAAAGTTAGTTGTCTTCTTTGAATGCAGATTTCTATTGAAGTTTTAAATAGTCCTGTTCACTAAGGAAAGGATTGAAAAGGTGGTTAACATAAGTAAGCTGAAGAAGCCTGCTGCTGTTCCTGTAAATAAAGCTGACATTCTGGAGTAGTGGCAGAGGTTGCTCACCTTGTTTTTCTCCCATGCGCCAGCAGCTGCGTAGCCTTACACAAATATCGCATTACCAGCCAAACTGCCAGCTTTCACGTATGGCAGTAAGAGTAGTACACAGCTCCAGCATTCACTCAAAGGAAACTCGCTTGCTTTCAGAAAGACTCAGAGGACTAAAGCTTATGCCGAGCTTTGCACGGACTAAAACTTTCCCAAGGGATGGACAACAGATTCCTGGGTTTTAAAAGGAAAAAAGCATCAATAGTTTTGCAACACATTCCAGAACTCACAGGCTGTAAAAAATCTGATGCTGTAACTGCAGAAGCCCTGATGGAGGAAGACATGCTTTTACCTTCTTTCGTCTATTCCTACGCCACTATTTCAGAGTTGTACGGATAAGGGAAGGCATGCTTGTAACACTTAAAGAAAACCAGCCACTGAGAAGCCTAAAAAGATCACAAGTTTAAATTAGTTCTCTTTAAACTTCTCCCATCACCCAGTAAATTACCTTCCATTTACAGTAAGGCAAGTCCTTGAAGCAGATCTCCTTCCCCTTCCCAAGGGTTTAGAATATAGAGCTAGTAATCCAGAAAGCAACAGACCTCTCTCTACACGGATTTGTGTCAGCCTCATCAATGGAATATCAACACCTGAATCCATCACATGAATGAGCTTTACCTACACTGTGCTTCAAGTGAGGCAGGTATGCTTGTCACATTTTACAGATGGGGCTTCAAGATAGCCAAGGTTATGCAATTTACTAAAATCACAGGTGATGTTTGTGGCTGAGGTACTGCATCTGACCTTCAAGCCCAAGCCTCCTCTCTTTTGCTAGCTATATATATATATATATATATATATATATATATATATATATATATGTATATGTGAGCTCACCTTTCTTTCTATTCTTCTACTCCTTCACAGTCCACTGAGACGAACTGTCTCTTTTTCCTTGCTGCTAGGAAAAGAAAACCACCAAACAAACAGTAATAACAACTTCTCCCATTCCAGGAGGAACACTGCAGATCCAGGGAGGAGTCTGGCCACTTTTCCCATCGCTTTTGCTTACCTCTGCCCCGCTTCTAAGATCACAAAAATAGAAGCCTAGGAACAGCTGTGGGAGCCTCAGGTTCTAAAAAGCAGCTTTCATTTTCCAGGTTCCCTTAGAAGCAGTAAAGAGGCCATTGCAGGACTACTGCAGGCAAGCAAGTGAGCTAGATTGACTGCCTGGGACCAGTGCTTCCATAGGTAGGACTCCAAAGGAGCTGGCCAGAGGTAGTAAGCCCAGTCCAGAGGTTGAGGAGGACAACACTCCAACCCGATGCACAGCCTCAGCCCAAACCTTCTGCCTTGGTAGCCAATGACAACCCAATGCAAAGCATCTCTTGCTATGATGACCACCTTGGACCTGCACAGTAGTCAACACTATGAAAGTAATAGGGATATTAACTGATGGACTTGTGGGAGGAAAATATTTTACCCCCACCATGTTTACCGCACGTCTGGTAGAAAATAAAAAGGAAAAAGAAAAAAAAAAAAAAAAAGAGAGAGACATTTAGAGGAGAATAAAATATTCTCTTTCATAACTAAGAGCGATATATTTTTAGACTTTAAAAATTATATTACTTCTACATGTCAATCTTTCAGAATTTTTTCTATAATACATATCTATTTCAAATGAAGGAATTTAATTTTAAAAGTTTTGATACTGTGCAGTTACTTTTCTTTTTTTTTTTTCTGCTCCTTATCTTCCTTTTCTTTTGGATCTTTATTCTGCAGGTAAATAATATGCTGCATTAACCACATTATAATAAATGTTGAAATGTACACATCTCTTTGTGTTTATTTGTTAAAACACTACTCCTGAGCCCTATCACTATAACATTTCTTTCTGCCTACTAATCAACACCTTTGATACTTTCTATTTTCAGCATTATTATACCCCAAATTTTCTAAGTCTGTCAAATGACACAAAAGCACTGAAGAACCTTCAGATGTGCAAGAGCTCCAATACTAGAAAAATCTGTTGTAATTGTTTAGAATTCAACAATTTGTAGAACATTATTTGTAAATAAATCTAGCAATACTTTTTATATGGAAAGGATGACACACAAACCTCTGAGCCACACAACGTAACTTCCAAGTTCCACCTTGTTGAGTAGGGGTTGGACCAGCTGACCTTCAGAGGTCCTTTGCTATTACAGTTTCAATAATTACCATTTCATCTGAATAAGCAAATAATTACTCCACATTTTCAGTTTCTCAGATTATTTTTTTCCTTTTCTTGGAAAATCATTTGGGGAGGGAGAACTTTTCCTTTGAAATGTCCAGCCTAATGGCCCTAATCACCACCCGTGCTCTAAGTCAGGAAACATCCAAACAATTCACCAGTTTCTAGACAGAGTAATGAGAGAGGAAGAATTATAATTCTAGAAAGCATCCAAGATACTTTCATTCATTTGCACTTCTCCAAGGAGCTGTTGAAATACAGTGTAACAGAGGTGAAGCTGCTTGCAGAATGCCTTGCCTTCATGGAACTGCGCTGCCAGCGAGCAACTCCTGAGCTGTCCTGATGTAATCTACAGAGGTTGAAAGGGGCCTTAGGCAGGCTGCCCCTGCGTGACAGAAGGAAATAAAGACCCACACCTTTACAGACATTTGGCAGCCTCTAATTCTCCTTCCAAACACAGCCCCTTTTATTAACCTTCCCGTTCAGTTAATTGGGAAAAGCGCCATCAGCCAGGCTCCTTGGAGCGTGGGAACATGCCTGAGGATGTGCTGCAGCCTTGCAGCCTCTGCTGGCATTTGACCCCAAACCCACAGTCACCAGGACACCCGGTGCCTGCCTGTCCCCACAGGGCAGTGGGCTGACTCGGAACCCGTGGCACAGCATGAGCAGCCAGGGAGACAAGGCTCTGGCTGTGGCGCACACGACCCTCTCACGCTACACATCCACAACCTGACATCTTGCTGCCCATGCCACTGGGCAGACAGTCTGGAAAGATTAAATTTGCACTCGGCAGGGTGGGAAGGGAAAGACGTGGAACCTTCCTTATGTGAGAGGCACAACGAAGGCATTTAAATAAATGTTCTATTTTACACTGAGCAAAGAAGAAATGTGTATGAGAAAGCATGTCTTAAAAAAACCCAGAAAATTCAATAAAAACAAAAGAAATAAATATCCCCCTATAGTGTCAGGAATTCAGAAAATTCCAGACTGTCTTTGTAAAAGAGAAGTTTAATTTTCTGAATTCCCAGAACCAAAGCTGAAAAAAAGCACTAAAAATCCAAAAATAGTAGTGACAGAAAAAACCCAATTTTATTGTACTTACTTCAGGTCTTACAAATTAATAACCTGAAGTATTATTAGAAAGAAGTATTTTGTTTTTTTCTTTTTTTCTTTTTTTTTTTTTTTAAGATTCAGTTTAATAGTAAAATAGCTCAGTGATCACCGGTGCTACACTAATCCTTGGCATGCTCCTTTAGTGGGGTTTGGGTCCATGCCAGCTACCGTAACGCCTGGGCACATTTTGGGGTACAGCATGCACCCTGGCAATCCTCAGTGAGAAGTATGCACAAGACTGCAGCATATTTGGCTTCCTCAGTCCCACAGAGGCCTCCAGCGCTACGTTGCTGCCTCTTCCCCCTCCAGCACCTCCTCGTGCTACAGCCCAGGGCGTGCAACACCCCAGCTCAGCTTTCTGCTATAAAACCATCAAGCTCCAACATGGACCAAAGTGCCTGAAGTACATGGAGAGATCTTCCCCAAACCCACCACTCAGGCACTAATCCTAATGTTTTGGGACCAGAATCACATCGCGCTCAAGGCATAGTGCCATGTAACACAGACATGGTGGGCTGTGACATTTGGTATCAGGGACAAAGAACTAGCCACGGAGATGCTAGTTCTAGTTTTTAAATTTAAATTTAATTTAATGCAGTTTTAAAAAATAAAAATTTAGCAGTACAGAGGGAACCTCAGTCAAGCCTTCAGTAAAATCTTATTCTGATATGGTTGCAGACTGTATGTTCAGCAAATCATGTGTTTAGGAGTTCTTCATGCATAATAGATATAATCTGCCACATTCATTAAAAAGAGTACTCCTCTCCCAATTTATTAACGAATTTCTAACAACAATAAATTTACTGCAGAGTAAAAGAACCTCCACAAAATAGTCTATAGAGCTGTCATGAACCCTATTATGAAACAGTATGACAGAGGCTAAACAAAGGCACATTGCAGAAGAAATTTCCCAGTTTCCTCAATATCTGTAAAACTACACAGTGCATAAACCTATTGCCATAGTCTGAGTTCTTCTGCTTACTTTTCCTTACTCTGCCATCCACTGGGAAAAAATTTCAAAGGCTGATCTCAATTATCTCATGTCCTGTAAAGCTTTGTGAAAGATTTCAGGGTATCTAAAGGAGTTATAAAGGACAGAAACAACTAATACAGGCTGAGGAGGAAAAAAGATAAAAGTACGCACTGATTGTTAACTGTAAGCAGTGCAACCTAATGCTTTCACTAAATGCCAGTAATAGTGATAAAACCTGACCACAAAAAGGGTAAGTCCCTTTTTATGGTTTAGATATAGTTAAAATTGACAACCTAAGCTGTCAGTATTAGTGGAGGAAGAGGATACCAAAACCATCTGGAAACAGACAAAGCTGGAATAACTAACTTGGACTGACAATGATTAGAAGCTGAAGGAGAGAGGATTTTTATTCCCCAGATCTGCAAGTCTAGAGATTTAAAAACCAAATTGTTTAAGACATCAGATTTCTGTTGCAGAAAGTATTTGCAAATGAAAGAAGCATCAGTTTTTAAAGTAGATTTTTTAAAGTACATATTCTTCTACTGTACCAACTTGAAAACAAAAAGAAGTTTCTTAAATGCTTTGAACATTTAGTTTAAAATCTGTTCTTAGTGTAGTAACCTAACTGAAAGAATTTGGTTTATGAACCAAAAGCTGCATTTTTGAAACTACATGCATTCAACTGCACATGAGAAAGAAATGATCTTTGCTAACTTTTGTCAGCCCCATCCACTTGATCTCATTTAGCCAAGTAGGTTTTGTAGCTTTTATTGTTCAATGGTCCAGAAAATGACTGTGCAAAAATATTGTGTAAAATTACATCTTCTCCTTGAATATGTTCATACTCAAAATAAAACTAATCTGCTTTACTGGCAGAAAGCAAGTTTCTACTTCTAGCAGTCCTGAAAGCATTTTTATTCTGCCATGTGCATTGAGGATATCAACAGCTAATTACACAATTATCTAACATAGAAAAGGGACACAATTACTTTCCAGAGTTCTGCTGAAGGTGGGCAAGAAATCAACATTGGTTTTGTGTGTGCACATGAAACTGTTAAGCTCCATGAAAGCAGAAAGATAAAAGCAACCCATACCCATCTCTTTAATGCTGAGTATCTCAGATAACTAAGAGGTCTAGTCTGGAGCTCTTTGCAAAGAAAAGTACATCTGCAAATATTAGACTTAGTTCACAAAAAAATTTTGGAGATAGAAATCCAAATAGGCAAAATCCTGTATTCTATGAATACAATTCAAACAGGATGACCTGGAAAATATATTTTCAGAGTACGGTAACACTCTAAAAGCATCAGCAAACTTTTTTTTTATGGCTTACAAAATGAAATAAAAAAAAGAATTTTAAACTCCTGAATTTGCATTTCCTCAAGCCAAAGCATGCTGTTAAATTAATTTTAGGGTACAATTAAATTAATTGTGTGCTGATTTAAAACTTTGGGATGTTCAGCTATACCTCCTACTTACAGAAGGTTGTGTTGCATAGGCAGTTTTATGCCAGAAATATATATTTAGCGTTTGTTCTACAAATATAACAAATGAAGGAAAAATAAATATTTACCTAACCAGGAATAACATTTTCTTCGTGTGGGAAAAAAAGCCAGCTGCCAAAACCCCTTGTACTAATGACAACAATTATACAACAAAATCCAAGTAAAATGTAGTCAGTGGTACTTAAGCTCTGATGAGATAACACCGCATCTCCAAATGCCATTCTTTCAAACATGTTAGCAAAATAAGGTGGAATTTTGAGTTCTCCATTTTAGCACCTTATTTATAAATAAAAAGAACTCCCTACAACTTTTCTTAAGCCAGTTTAACTGAGCTATTTTATGTCCCAGAAACAAGCTGGAATAAAGAACGCTATCACACATCAGTTCCCTCCTTTTCTGTTGAGAACTCTCTTTATGATGAGATTACATAAAATCTGTACTTTAGAGACTCAGAGAAGCTCTTAATACCTCTGACAAACTTGACTGTATCTTCCTTCAACAATACAGCCCCTTCAAATCAGCCCTTCCAAGCAGATTTCTACTGCCCACACCCTCCAAGTAGGCCTCTAGCAAAAATAGAAAACCAAAAACTTAGCGTTTCTGAGTTAAAAAGGAAAACAGAGAAGCAGAAATAAAAGACAAGAAGAAAAATGTGGTTTAGGCTTTTATAAATGTTAGAACAGCTCACTGATATTCTCAGTCCCTTAAAGTAAAAGCCCCACTTGCAGTTCCTTTGGCTGATCACTGTATGCTGCATCTGAACCTACATCTGCTCCAGGCTCAAAATCAAGATGGTTTGGATGGTTTTAAATGACCCCACCAATTTTTTTCTTCCCCCGCCACCCCCCACCCCACCCCACCTCCCCTTTCCTGCCTGTCTTCTGCTCTCCTGCAACACACTGCCACATACATTCGTATTTTCTCATTTCTCAAGTGAAACATTCAGATTTCAGAGCAATCTACTGTTCAGGGAAATGTACTGACAGGTTGCCTAAATAATTTCAAGCTTTCTATGCATGTATGATTAAAACATTAAGATATCTGAATCCAAAGTATAACTATATTATATAGCTATTAAAATAACCTGTGAAAATTTTCTTCTAATTCTTCTCAAACAGCGAAGAAGAATTTAATCAAGGAGTGACTGTCAGACAGAACATTTTTGTACTTCATTATTTTGCAGACAGGTCAGTCTACAAAAACCATTCAAGAAACAACTTTCCTTTAGAGAAAGCCAATGACTCCCCATCAGCAGTACGTAACCAGACTACTGTTACAAAACACTTAGTAAGCACTCATAAGCTCTCAGCTCCAGAGGCATTAGATGCTCAGTACCTGGGAAACTGCTAATCTGTGCAGGTTCAGATCTGTTTAGGACACTGAAGATCACACCATAAAAGGAATTTCCAAAGACCTTCATGCTTGTTTAAAAATGTTATACTTACAAAAGACAGCTCTGGAGACTGTAACCTTTTGGTGGAGGCTGGCTAACAGCTGAACAGATAAACTTTTGCAAAATTTACCCTTACTTGTTCACAGTGCCTGTGGATGAGCCAGTTTACAAATGCATTGCCTAATTATTTGTAAAAAGAGCAAAGCCTTGATCCACATTACAGAATTCCACCCCCTATATTAAATATTATATTATGATATTGTAAATCATTTTGTGATAAATGTTCAAGCAGTCATGGTATGAAATCCAGAAGAAAGCATAAACATTGTTATTAGCCTTACTGTGATTGAATTTCTCCTACTGAGCAACATGAGAAGGGCAGCACAAGTACTGATCCAGAACTACTAGTGTTTCCTACCGTTAGGCAGGTTCCCAGTTCTAGGATTGACTGTACCATCTGATTCTCATAATTACTAAAGATACTGAAAGAATTCCACATAATCCAAATTTTCTTTGCCTAACATTCAGTATTAATCAGAATTTTTCCGGCATTTGTTTCCTGTTCTTGCTTCCTTTCCAAAAAAATACAGTAAGCATCTGAGAGAATGAAAACATGTAAACCATAAAGTGAAAAAGACTGGGAAGCCAGATTAGAAAGAGTTTTAGCGTAAAGAAAACGAACAAAATCCTACAAGCATTAACTCCTTTCAGTGCATTCTCTGCTGCTTCTATCAAGCTTCTGGCACTATTGTGTATGTCCCAATAAAATCTACAACAGATCTGGCAGCATTTCATTCTCTTGCTGCAGCGCTTTTCCTACCAGGAAATGAAAGGCTGAAACATTTTACAGTTATTTTGATTGCATTTTGTGAAAATTAAATGCTTCATTTTAATAAACACAGTATTTAGAATTTATTACTGATCCCTTTTAGGTTTTAATATTATGAAATATTTGAATTCTTTCATACAGCATTTTGTCAAAACAAGCTCCTGAAGAGACAAACATGCCAACAGGAAACAGGGCATATTATCATTAATTTTCAAAATCATCTTATTTTCCATAGAAAATAGATACTTAGAATTAGCAAAATATCCTGGGAAGACCAACTGTGTTTACAGAACAGAAAACTCAATCTTAGTCAAGTTTTCACAGCAAAGACAGTTTTGCAGTACAAAATCTTGCCAATAGCTGTGGAGGATTTGCCATCATTTGATGGCTGCATGTCAATTCTGAATGTCTTTCTGATGAGCTGCAGCAGCAGAAATGGAAGTTACTGACTTAAGAATCAGAAAATTCTATTTGCCTTATGCAAAAAGTTGGATTACGGTATCACCCTGATCATTTAGCCTTAACAATGAGGGATGACAGTACAAATATTCCTCTGTATTTACAGATAAATGAGTCACACATCAGGAAAAGAAATATGTAAAAACTGCTGAAGACTCCTAGCAGTAGTTTTTAACTGTGGTGCACGGATCTATAGGCCAGTTTGAAGAGGCGCACAAAAGCAAGCCCTGGAAGGGCTGATTCAAATCTCATGATAAAGGAGTCCACAGCTCTACTTGAATATCCTTAGAAATCCAAAATCAAAAACATCTGAAAGCCACTGATTACAACTATAGTAACAGGTAACCATGTTTCTTCATAAGACTATGTAACACTCAGGTTTTTTTAGCTCAGAGATCTGGCATCCAGCACCAGGTTCAACAAGTCTCTTCCCATGTTCTACCTACCAGTGCCCCAGCCGCTCATTTAGCTCCAAACAGCTCCGTGCCTGTGTTGCGTTGTTCCTCTGGGGCTTCCCCCATTGGAATATATAAATATACTTCCTCTCTCCCCGCACTGCCCAAAGAAAAATTTGCATATGAACAAGATATCCATACAATGTCTTAGCGCAGGAACAGGTTGTCCAGAGGGGTTTTGTAGTCACTGGATAGAACCATGAGCAACCTGGTCTCATCAGAGAGCTGACCCTGTCCTGAGCAGGAAGCTCCCACCTCAAGTATCCCAAGGGGCTACAACAGACATCAAAGATATGTGGCCAGCTTTCATTTCACTCCTTTTACTCCATTCAGGTATCCCTAGAATGTTTTGCTATTTACTTTTTTTTACTTCTAATGTTTTCTCAGGCTTTAAAGCACATTCACGTCATATTTGCATGTGTTTCTATATAAACATAAGGGTTTCCAAAAATATATTATTTTTTTTTTTTAAAGAATGGGACAGAAGACCTCAGGGAAATTCTGGATCCCAGGAAGTCTTCAGAAAAGTCAAGTTCTCAAGAGTCTTGCAGAAGAGATCTTTGTAGCTGGTCAAATATTAGTGCAGAGAAATCTAGAGGCAGGTTGTGTCTCATCTCCATGATTACACCCATGTTGCTTTTCAGAAGAACAGGCTAAAACTTCCACCAAAAATTGCTGCGAAATTTGTTTGCAAATTGATTTGAAAAGCTCAATGAAAACAAAAATGGAATAGCAGGGTTCTGTGCATTTATTCTCCCTGCATCTTCCAACCCTTTCAATTTTCAGACTGAAAGAGCAAATCCCTAGTTATTACAGAATTTGATACTGCTAAGGAACACCTACAACTGAAATGCAGCACCAGGACTAAGCAACTACATAAACACTTATCAGAAATCCTTGTACTTTAACTGCCTCACCCTGCATTTAGGGGACAAAAGATTCAAGAAGCTATTCTGTTTGCTTGACATCTATTAGAGAATTAATACAGCCTTCTCATAACGTAGGTAATTTGCTAAACATCCCTGCAAAGCACAAAAGCCTGCTGTCCAGTTTGCATGCCTGTGAGCACAGCAGCCCTGTGGAATAAGGCACAAGCTGCCATTTTGCAGCACTCTGGTACCGATTTCAAAGCCTTCTCAGAAGTCTAAATTTCTTTGTATTTCTTATCTACATAAGATTTGCTTTCTCTTTTTAGAGGCTACCTAAAGGTATTGTTTCATTTTGAGGCAGCTTGTGGGTCTGCATTTCTCCACATGATAATATACCCATACATTTCTCACTCGGCTTATTTTGTCTTAGTGGTCAAGCAGCTTGCTGAACTCATACCTGTCAACTGGTTTTGATGTGTAATATTCAGCCTTAATTGCTCATTTCTTGCATTTCTGTCCAAATTTCTCTCTGATGCACTGTAAGCAGGTCTGGTAACTTTACATCTCTGAATATCAACTGCACAGCCCTATGGATCTGCTCTCTTGCTTGCTCTCATTTTGCATTTTAAACCTGCTGCTGAAGTACAGCCCGTACTGCTATCACAGTATGCTCGCCTTGCTTCTTTGGGATTGCTATGAGGTGATACTTCACTCCACTGGCTGTTACACAGGTTGCACTTCACAGCATGGACCGCATCTCACCTGCTTCCTGCAGTATCCTGTTGCTTGTTCTACCTGGTACAGGCATATATTTTCTCTATTCCCCCCCCCCCCCCCCCCCTTTTTTTTTTCTGTCTTATTTTTTTTTAAGCATGAGTATCAGCAGTAACAGAAGTGTTGGACTAGCAGTCCAGAGACAGCAAAAGCAATGACCATGTACCACAGCTGAGACAGACCAAGAGGACTCAAGGTGCCACAATACTTGTCCTGCTGAAGAAGGTCTCCTCAGGGCTGGATTAAGACAAGAAACACTGTAGCTACAAACTGCCAAAGCACCTTAGTGTGACAGTGGCATTCAGTGGCAGTTTGCTAGGCCAGATTTAGAAAATGAAGTCATCTGTGATCGGAGAGGCAGGAGTCAGAGATCACACCCCACATTCCCCACTGGCTCCAAAAGCATTGCAACCCTCTCTTGTTCCTCTGACCACTTCACACAAGTAAAAAGAAAACCAAAACTATACAACCCTCCTTACCCTGTATCACTAAAAAATTGTCTCCTCCACCGCTGGAACCAACTTCAGCAAACTGGAAGGATTCAGGCTGTGACAAAACCCTTGCTTAAACATCTCTTCCCAATCCAAAGGAAATATATGGGGTCCCTGTTGGCCTCCT
Source organism: Falco naumanni (assembly GCF_017639655.2). Classification (NCBI taxonomy): domain Eukaryota; kingdom Metazoa; phylum Chordata; class Aves; order Falconiformes; family Falconidae; genus Falco; species Falco naumanni. The sequence goes on along the minus strand of NC_054059.1, from coordinate 39,345,230 downwards.
CTTAGGACAACTGGAAGCCGCTGACTGAAATTTCTGCATTGCAAGGTGCTGCGATTTGAAGCTTTTTCTTTAGCTGAGCATAACAGCTTTGCTGCCCTACCCCTACCCTTTCGAACACAGGATGAGCCCCCAAAATACCCTTTCCCAAACAACTGTATTTTCTTTTTCCCCCAGAAGCTGAATGTTATTGCAGATCCACAGCAGAAGCCCTGACATTTGCAGGAATTCCTCTCACAACGGAGGAGGTTTCAACCTATGTCTAGCCTGCACTGCAGATTTAACGGGAGGTAGCTGGTGGCACTTGAACCACATCCCTGGAAACCTGCCCACTTTGGTGGCAACCAGAGATCGGACAAGGATGCAGACATGGGTCCGTCAATTGAGAGCAAGCAGCTGCAAGGCGGGGAGAGCTTGGGGAGGGGAGGTGACAAGGAAATCAGAAGAACCTCGTACAAACAGAAGGTGCATGCTGACGTTAATCTCCTCTAATGAAGCCTGCATGGAGCCTGTGCTCTGAGTCACCCAGCTCAGCCACAAGCTGAGAGAAAGCTCATGAATCAAACCACCCCACTGCAAGGAAGGGAAGCAGTTTGGCTGGGAGCAGAGCAAGACAGGGCTTGTGTCAGACCCACAGCCACTGGGCTCCATGCTGCCCCCGCCTCTGCCGCCCCGTGGGCGCTCTCACCCAGCCCCAAAACCCCTGTGCAGAGGCCCTACAGACAAAACACATCAGGGTGGCAGAGCAGATGCAGGAGGCCTTTGATGCAGCCCCTCGTGTTTACACTGGCACGGGCACGCCGTGCTCCATGACCGCTCTTACACCAGGGCAGCTGGCAGCTCTGGGAGTGGAGGAATGGAGAAGACGAGTACCTGGGGACGTGCCCAGCACCCGAGGAGGGCTGTGACAATGGGGTCACATCTCTTCCACCATTTCGTTCATTTAGGTGCCTATCTATAAGTAAGATCAGAGCAGAAGCAACCAGCTGTGGAGAGTGGGTCCTAAAGACTATTTTTGCAGCTTCACCAATGTGCAAAGTGCCAAATAGCATGAGTACATACACCTTAACTGATGTACCGTGTCAGCTCCGCACAGGCACAGGGACTCCCTTCCCTTCCCTTCCAGCCAGCTGAAGGCTCACAGAGAGGACAAGTGGGTTACAGCCGAGCGACTGGCTTCAGTTCTTTTGTATAATCAAATATAAGTCTAGATTTAAAAGCATGTCAGAGAAGAAAACCGTCCTCCTCCATAATTACGTACACCAACCAGCAAGCCATATGTATCTGCCCATAACCAAACAGGCTTTTTTCACAACTACCAAATATAATCTTCTGTTCTGTTGGTTGAGTTCTCAACTTGCACGCTGCAGTGGCTGGGTAGTGAGGGGTACGACGTGGCCATTCCAGGTGCTGGAGCAATCATACATCTCTTTATACACACTTAATCCTTGGTTATGGCAGGGTAGGCCAGGAATGAAAGCCGACAGCCTGCAACCTTTGTTGGCTTCCTAGGCTGGCATGAGCAAGAGCCGCCATCTCTGAGCCCAGTTACTCAGGTGCTCCTTGGAAGGAGAAAATCAAATTACGCTGACAGGAGATGCGGTCAAAGCCCACTTGCTCTGCAGAACAGACATATAGCACAGAGCAAACTGGCTCTCTACAGGGATTGTAGTCAGTAAGGTATTTCTTTTATTTTTCCTTTATTTCCTTCTTGGGTAAGGAAAAAAAAAAAAAGCAAAGCCGGCCATCTTGCTGACTGGTACAGAGGGGCTGGCTGTACAACTCCATCGCAAAGCACAGCACGGCCGTCAAACTGATGTGCCCTGGGAGCAGAAGCAGCACCACGAGCTCTGGGCTACTGTTTCTAGGCAAGGACCTCGAAGCCCAGTTACTACTACCCTCTCTTAGGGGAACCATCAGGAAGGAACAGGCGCTCTCCTGTGTGAATACAGTGCTTTACTTAATGCTTACCTGGAAGATGAGTAGGTTTTGTGACAACAAGCAGGCATAAAAACCTTGTCCTGGGGATGTTCACTTGATAGATACTAGTTTGCTAACTTTCAGGAGAAAAAAGCAAGAAGGAAACAGACTGGCATGAAAAAATCCTCTTCTCTGCAAGCATTTGAGAGTTGTTAAGACAGTGCCAGAAGACAACTGTATGCATCTGGGATCAAAGGGCTCCAGTGATTTTAAAAGGGCCTCTCTCAGGGAGGAGAGGAGTTACAGTTGCTCAAGGAAAACAAAGATGACAGGGCATGTAAGCCTGCTTAGGTCGTCTTGATAAAACAGCAGAGCCTCAGGAACAGCTATTTGCATATACTTTTTTGTCTTAAAATTTCTGGTCTCAGTGCATCATTTCAAATATTAAAATAAGTTATAACATGCAGCCATCGCAGACAGACATTGCTTCACTCTGTCCGGTCCTGAGCTCACTAGAAGATGCTTGTTTCTGTTATTCTAATGTCAAGCAAAAGTCTATATACCCTGCCTCTCGTGAATGTGTATGAACTGGGGCTCAGTGGCTCACTAACCACCACTATGCAGCTTTCAAGCAGAACAAGCTCATGTCTGCCCCAAAGATACTGCAGGACAGATGGGTCCTCTTCACTGCAGGCCCCATCATGCCTAAGAGGAAGAACTGCAGGTGTCTGAAATTAGCTAGACCTGATGGATCAACAGAGTTGATATGTATCTATAGGCCAAGGTAAATGAACATTAGGGAAATTCAAGCTAGAGGGAAGTGAAAAGCACATAGCCTAAAGCCTGACAACGATGCCATTCAAAGACAGCAAAACTAACTACAAATGAAATTGATAAGGATGTTCCGTATCTGAAAAGCTCTGCAAGAGATCAAAACTGTTTCCTACAAGTTTAACTGTGACAGCTTGCCTAAGTTTCAACACTTGGAGATAGAGGAAAAATAATAGAGCTGCACTGAATTAATAAGGAAATTAAGTATTCAGAAAGCAAAAGGTAGTCAGTGCCATCTTTCTAGCCTCAAAATCCTTATCAGCTTGAAGCTAATTCTGCTGTTCCTCCTACAGAGTCACAATTTTTACTTAGAAAATGCATGCTCTATACCTACTTCTGCACTGAAGCTTTGAAACAGAAACTTCTGATCTCAAGGTCTAGAGAGGACCTGCAGCTTTCACTCGAGCCTGTTTGCAACCACAAGGTCTTCTCAGCTTTGGAGAGGAAAAAGTTGAGAGGGGAAAACAAAGCAGAAATTGTCCAAATGTGATTTCAGTTTACTGGGAACTTGCTTGCTTGTCGCAATCTGAAAGTGAAACTGCAGAGCAGGGGGAACAGAATCATCGGCTCAACTGCTGCCACTACTTTCTTTTAAGCTTTTAGTTACCACGTACTTGGTAATTTCACACCAGTAGTTCATTAATAAACGGACATTCCAGCACCACTACAACTGCAAGGCACCCTGCAGACCACAAATTTGTCTGTATGGGGGAAACAACCAACACAGCTATAGCAAAGGAACTTTCCTCTCCAGTTTTTATTCTGGTACCACTGTTAGCTGGCTTAAGGTGTTTCTTTCCTCCTCCCTGTGCACAGAAGAGTTAAAAGACAGGTAAGGAAAGTGTGCCCCCACTGCAGCCTGGCTAGGAGGGGCCAGGTTTCCTCTGCCACCACCAGCAGCATGCAAGGAGAAGCACACGACTGGAAAAATTGCCTTAGTTGAAAAGGAGGTGCTACACACAGTAGCTTTAGCTCTAAACACCGGAGGCTTGCCAATACATTAACTTCATGTTGCTGGCATTCAAGCAGTTAAACACAACTGTGAACTCTGGAAGCTTTCCCACTCCTTGCTGAAGCTTCTCCGCAGTACGCTGGTAACTGGTAAACAGATGGTACAACAGATATGGTGTCAGCTCCCTCCTAGTTGGAAATGCAGCTATCCAACATTTAGTCAACCTGCCTACAGTGAGAAGTGACTGAATTAGAAGTAAAAACATGCTTGCATTTCCCTTTTGCTTTTAACTACTGCACGTACACAGCCTGTGCCTTTTGCATCTCTAACAGAGTCCAAAATCCATTTTTTTCAAGGGAGTCTTCTCTCTGTAACTTTCCCATCCTGGCGGTTGTGGCAAAAGGTGGTAAAAACTCCCCCCTCCTTTTTCAGTCTCCTACGACCAGTCTAGGATAAACAGTCATTCAGACTGGCAGCATTTTCCTCCTCAAAGCCGCATCCAAGGAATATTACAGACACTGCAAATAGTGTCATGAACTCCAACACTCAGGAACCAGCAAGATTGCCAGAAGCATCTGGCACTGTTTTGAGGAAAAGTTTTCAGTTTGTTTCTAGTTGGGCTTCCTCCATGCCTTGCTGCCATCTCTGACTTCCCTCCAGCCTTTCACAGGAGCTTCACCAAACTGAGCACCAAATTCTGCTCTTTGATAAACACCTCTTGGAGCCTCCCCAACTCTTTTGCTCTCTCCCATGACTCCCCTTGCGTATTTCCCAAGAAGTACCCACTTTCATCAGCCTCCCATCATCTTTCTGTTTTCTGATAACGAGGCTCATTTCTCTTCCCTCCATGTAAGGTCTTATGTTCATTACTACCGCACTTCCCTCATTGCCCGCTTCCCCCAGAGCTCTGTCCCGGAGCCAAACAAAATTCGCATCTTGTTCTGAATTCTGTACTTCTAGCAGAGCATACATTTTATCTTGCAAATGCCTTATATCAAGAAGTAACTATGATTCCAGACAACTTGCCAAGCAAATCTCCCTTTTCTTTATGTACCAAGCCATTTAAAAGTCACTCAACATGGATCAAAAGCACCAGGTTTTAAACAAGCTCTATTATTTTTGCCAGCAATGGATACAGCAAGGCTTGGGGATTCTTGTGTGTGTGTTTTTAGTTCCAGGCTGAGTCAATATATTATGGAAAACAGACCTGCCTCCAGTTACCTAGAGACTGCTTAACCACGGGGTTCAAGTGACACTGTAAAACCACTCCACAGGAATGCCACTCAATTGCTCAATTCAGCAAACCCTGTTGGTGGATTTTCCCCCCTTATAAATCACACTTGCCTGTTCATTATTTCCCATACTGCATGAGAAAAAGAAAAGAAATAGGAAAAAGCTTTATTAATTGGTAGAGATTTAGAGCCTTATTAAGGCTGCGATTTAAACATACAATTAAGTCAGGAAAGTCAAAACTATGGTTTTTCTGCTTTCATTCCCTTCTCTATTATTTCCCCATCATAAATGAATGCTCTTTGTACTGTGAACTTTGCCATCAAGCACATATGCACTGAAAGCTTTGTTATTTCCAAAATGCCGCTCCAACGCTAACTTCAGCAGCTCGGCCCCGCTCCTCCGCTGATACAGCTAAGTATTCATTGCTATTTTCACATGACTGAACTGTGCTCCTCCCAAAGGGTAAAGTTACTCTTCTCTTCTTGGGTGCCTAAAGCTTAGCTCCTTTTCCAGAGAGGCCAAATTCCTGTAAACCCCTTCCCTTCTCCAGGAGCTGCACCTCTGCAAAGTAAACAACATTCATGTGAGAGCCTAAATACAAGTCCAAGTGCCTATCTTTAGGCACCGGAGTCTGCAAACATTGATCTGAGTGAACCAGCCCTGCCTGTGGCATGAATCGCTCAACACAGGAAGGTTAGGACAGAGGAGTTCCCAATTCTTAATTTAATTCTCTTGACCATCCTGCTGCTTAAGTGAGAAACCCAACTGGGAATCTTAATTACAGTAATATACTTACCAAACATTGTATTCATTTATTTGAATTCCTTTAGGAATGGCATCACCAGCCAGGAGAACAAAACCAACCCTACACAAAATAGATTAAGGCCTCACAGCCTGGCGTAAAAGGAGTCCTTGGAGCCCCTCACATTTAGATCCAACCAAGGAATCCCACGAGCATCCTTAGCCGCAGAGGTGACACAGAGCCCCAGCAGCAGGCAGCTAGCAACACCATGATGCCAAACCTACTCCCTTTCTCAGGTTTTTCTTGGGTAGCTCCTCTTCTACCTGGTTCAGATGACCAAGTATTTAAGCATGAATTATCATCACTGTGAATAAATATGTGATTTTATGCCCTCGTTTCGGTTCCTCAGCTGCTCACAGGCCCCTTGTTCATCTACTCCAGCCAGGGAGGAGCGTGCAGGAGCTGACACTCTATTTGGGCTATCCTTGCATAATCCCTTTTTTTTTTATTATTATAGGGGGGTTATCTCTTAACCTTCTTCTATTCCTTCCCTTCTCTCAGTAGATACAGACCAAAAGAAAACAATGTGCAAACTAGCAGAAACTCTCTGAAAAGAGCCTAGTCACAGCAGAGGTAGGGCTGCTCGCTTAAGCCCCTCTTCGTGCAGCCTGGTGACATTCCACAGCCAGAAGTGATTCACTTAAATGGCAGCTATCAGACAGTCCTCCAGGTAAGGATACATCAATTATAAAACACACACATTTGCTAGGGAAAATGTAGCAGATCTAAAGTTAAGCCTAGTTTTGTTTTTTTAGTTTGACTTGGCAGCTTCCATTTTGTCCAGGACATGCCTTTTAGGGATGCCAGCTTCCTCCTTCCCTTGCGTCTGCAAAGGACAATCTCAGCAGAAAGCACAGAAACATTTAGAAAGTCTTTGCATAAAACCCTTCCCAGCCAGAAGCTCTTTGAAGAGTCTAGAAGGACAGACTATTTGAATGATATAATCAGTTTGCCAGGTCTGACGAGGCAACACAACCACTTGGACACGACTGTGTTTGTTTGTCTCGCTGGTAGCACAACCCTGGATCCTGCTGTCACATGCCTCCAAGCACTTCAGGCCAGGGAATGTCTCTCATGATTGTTGGTAAATTCTTATCTGTATTACAGTTGCAGAGGTGACGCTTGCAGACGTAACCCTGAGCAAATCTAAGCCAGGCAGTAACCCTGGTAATTTGGAGGGGGATGGGGAGAACAGCAGCAGCCAGCTGGGAGGTGATCAAGATCCCTCACGCACAACCCTTTGCCTTCTACAGCTGCTAGGGATCAAGCTAGGACCTGTAGTCAGCAAGGCAGGTTACAAACATGCAGAAGAAATGTGATGGCTGCCCGAACACACTGCTTGCATCCTTGATGCCACAAAATAAAGTAATACTTCTTCTAACTACCTTTTCCTGATCTGCACTACTCACTGCACTTAAAGCTAGCTGAAGTACGGGATGAAAAAGCATGTGTGAAAAATACCCTCTGCGTTCATTTCAAAACTTGCCAACTGGTTGTTCTGATGGCCTTTATTCATATCATCTCTAAGGGCCATGGTGTGTTTCACCGATAAGATGATCTTTCTCCCTCATTACTACAACACAACGACATCAGTTGAGCGTGCTTGCCACAAACAGGAAGTAAAACCCTTTAGCATAAACCTCAGCAAAGATGCTTAGACAAATTTGTCTCACCGTGGGCTTGCCCCAAGCTACCAGATCAGTTGACTACTTCCTGCAGCTCAACTAATGTGTGGTAACTCAGCGATAGCTTGAACCCAGTCAGGACTGGGGTGAAATACTTCAGCCATTTCACAATAAGCATAAAACCCACATGACTAGTCCACATTTACATTCACTTTTTCTCCTCTTAACTAGTTTTGCTTCCCCTGCCTACATACTGTTCCTTGACCTGCAAAGATTTGAGGAGTGGAAGACACCACTGAGAAACCTGGAAGACCTATCTTCATTCAGCAGTAAAGTCAAAGTTTAAAAAAATTAAGTGAAGAGTACAGACAGACTCGGATTATTTTTTTCTTTTCAAAAACAGCCCAAGTTAGCCAAAAATCTACACTTTCAGTGGATAGGAGGGAGAGAGGCAAATACAGAACTATTCCCATTTCAGGTCACATCTAATGAAAACGTTTGGCCAGAAAGAATAGGAAAAATGTTTTAAACAATGCAAGGTTCTATTTCAACATTTTCTAACCATAATCATTCATTCAGAAATGCTGAAATGTTTCATTTCCATGTTATTACACATGTCAATGTTTTGGTATAATGCAGAATTTTTTAACTGCCTCAAATTTAAAGAGTTGTTAGAAATATTAAATAGATTAAAAACTGTTTCATGGTTATATAAAAAAATTTGAATTCCCACTGCGCCAGTTTTTTTTGATTTGACATCTAATCCAGGAAATCCCAGATTTCACTTCAGCAACACTGGTTGTGCAAATGTCATGCCCTTAGCCTGTTTGCTGAAATTTTGAACTGAATGTACTCAAAGGGTCTGCTGACTTCTCTCTGTCAGGTAACATCACCTCACCTTGAACAAAGCCAGCAGAACAACAAGTAGGGGGGTCTCTGCCAATTCAACCTAGGTGAAAGCCTATGAACCCATTTCACTCATACTGGTGTTGGTGTTTGCACCTGACAACAAAGTGTCCTCAAATAGAAGTGCAAAACTGTTTTAGAGCACCGCTCACTTCATGCATCTCTGGAGAAATAGTCTGAGAAAGCTCCTTTGGGTTTTTCAACCAAAAGAGACAAAGTACAGCACTTAGTAACACTTTGCTGCTATGTCTGGGCAAAAGACTTTTCACCAGCTGGGATCTCTCAAGAGTTATTACCTTCCATTTTCTCCTGGAGGAATAGGCAGTTCAGGGGCTTAAGGAATCTCCACTCCCCACCTAATGACCTGTGCAGCTCTGTGCAAAGCAGGTGGTGGATAATACAACACGAAACTGAGAACAGTTCTCTTTTCCTGAGCAATAAAAGTGCCATTTTAAACATGCAATAGACATTTTGCCTTTACCATTAACAAGCAGAATACGTGAAGTATGACTGCCTTGATACCCTGTGGGCACTTGAGTTTAGACTTCCATTAACAGCCTCATTAACAGTAAGAGATACTTATGCAACAGTATGTTGCATTACTAAAAGGATCATAAATCTGTGCTTTTGGGAGCTACTGTATGTGTGTTGTATGTCTGTCTCTTTGAATTACGGATTCTTAGCAGGTAATCTAATCAAAATGCTAGCAAACCCTTTTCATATGATGGAACCCCTTTTGGATGAAAAAACACTGCACATTAAGAAACACAAATGATAAGCAACAGATACTCAAAATGTCCTTCTATGCCCATTACAGCGATGCTGGAGATGACATCTGTGTTCTGAGGTGAGCAACAGCAAAATCCCCAGACACGACTGGAATCAAGAAATTGCACAATGAAGCTGATGCTAGCATCTCTAATAGCTCCAGGTTTAGTTGTCAGTCAACACCTCCTTCATCTCCGCGTATTCTGAACAGGCTCCTTACACCAACCAGTGCTACACAAAGACAAATGTTAACAGCTGCTGAGCACCCAAAACTCTCTCCAAGTCTGCGGTGAGAAGTGCCATTCTAGACAACACTAAAAGTGATGGAATAGAAAACATACTGGGGGGGTGTGTACCCAAATCCCAAAAAGCCCAGAGGAGAGCAAGGCTGCTTTTTTAACTCCCTGTGCCTTACCACAATTGGTTTCTCAAGCCTATGGACCTCTTCAGCTATATCTCATTATGAGGGACATTAGGGTAAAGCAGAGAAAAGCTGCCAATATTGGACACTCAAAGAATACAAAGCCCATCAGCAGTCTGCTGATCACAGCAATTTGAAATTTCCACTTCCTTGGTTGATTGCTTGTGTGTTTTTAAAATACCTGCTAATCTGTTTTCCTCATTTTCCTGTACCACATGCATTTTTCCTCTGGGTTCTTATTTCCTCCTTGTTTTGTTCTCAGATCACCATCTGCCATCATCCTTAAATTTCAGGATAAATTTTTTGAAGTAAGAGTTGCTGCATGCCTTGAAGTTTCTAATCCAAAAATACCTCAATCACTGGACAAGGTAAAGGGGTATTTTATTTTTTTTTAATTGTATTTTTAAGTTTTCTAGTTGAAAAGTAGCTTAAGATCCTAGTGCATATCTCAAGTTTGCATTTTAAAGCAGTGTGCTTATAGGCCTAAAAATCAGAGGAATGAAAAATGAGACATTGTTTTTCTACCATAACAACACGAAGAATAAACTACCTCTCTGAATACCGGGGGGGCGGGGAAGAAGGAATGGCGTTCGAGCAGGAATTTCATGTGTCGAGTTTAAATTCTCTGCAAATCAGGATTGCAAAACTGCCCACCTTTGAAACAGCGGTTCATAGCAAAAGTAATGCATCTTTAACTGGGACACTGAAAACGCTGCTGCCGGGAGAGAGACTGAATGCATGTAAATTAAAGACATATTGCTAGATATAATCAGTACTGTCCAGTATTTATAAGTTTTCTTAAAATATGAGATCTGAGCAGACATCATATGTCTCAATACGTTTGTTTAAAGTTAGAGGTTGTTTATTAAATGTTATTTATACCAGGTTAAACCTCTGAGGGAGAAATATTAAACATGTCTGGGATTCACAGAGTACACAAAACAGGCACTAAATCATACAGTTTGATATTTAACTTCCTATAGTGGATAAATCCAACAACATCTGCTAAATATGTAGATTTATTACATTTTCATACAGTTTACTTAATACATATACTTCATGATTTGGCAAGCAAAGCCTGACTATGAGGAAAACTGTTATTTCATTATTTTAAACCCTTTTAATACACGCTTTGGAGGATGCATGAATATTCCCGCGCTGCCCTCCCTGTCACCTGATGGTACGAATAGTCTCTGACCCATTGAGCTGACCGAGGAGGACAGAATTTGTCTCACATCTTGTTTATAGGATCGAGTCTTTGCACTTCCCTTGGCAGTTCCCAGAGCAAGGTACAGTCCTGCATATTATCCCTCTCCAAAACTTTGCTGACAGACTCAGAGAGTCAACAAAGATCCTAGTACAGTTCAAAGACCCTCCCTCCCCCTGCGGGAGAGCTCAGCAGGCTCTCCTCCCAGAGCATGGTGAAGTCAGACATTTATTTTGGCATCCAGAAAACTCTTTTTGAAATCTGCGTGAAACTTGGTAAGTTCCCATAGTCTGTGAATCTTTGATGAAATACTGTGTTTTTTTCTTATCACCGGGCAATAATGCTTTATTGTAGAAATAGAAATGGAAAATCTGGGCACAGTGAAATCCTGTTTTCAGGAAGTCAGGGAAATCCCATTTGCCTCCTCCTCCTCCCCCCAACCTCATTTCTGTAGTTCTTGTTCATATAAATGAGCAGTCAAGCTTCAGCAGCAACAGTGAAATCAATTTCCCTGGGTTTAGATGAAAACCTGAAAGTGAAAGAAGCTCAATTCAGAAACCAGAGAAAGCTGAGATTTTTCCCATTCAGTGCGTCTCCAGTACCTACCAGGAACGTGACTGAAAGTACATAAAGGACAGAGGGCGACTCACCAGAAGCCAGACTTGAGGTTGCTGTCATTTACAACGTGAGCAAAATGAGGAGCAGCTTTTAGCCCAGGAATTACTATAAATATGGGTAATTTTTTTCTAAACAAAAAAAGGTTATTTCCCTTCTAGTAAGCTCTCCATACATATCACTTATGATCTTGGGTTAATATAGCCTTCCCTTGAAATGGGCACACATACGTAAGCAATCCCTCATTTCTTCTTTCTGACCCTCCCTAAATCACTTTAAACTTTCCCAAAAAATGGGGCTCAATTTTAAGGGAAATATTTGTCATCAGGAATCTGCAAATGGTTCCTGCAAGAAGCAGAATGTAGGTACAGGTTTATGACGGAAGGTATCTAGCCATATAGGATAATACTCAACAGTTTAGCTGAAATGCTGATTTATTGGTACAGTCCTCCACTTCCACAGCTGCTTCTTCCTGGAGAATCATTATAGGACAGTACCTCTACCTCTAAATGGCTGCTCTCAGCCATACAAACACTTAACCTAATATATATTCATTTCTTCTCTTATACCCTGTCATCCAGCTGCATTCAAAACTCTCAGTCATGATTTGGTGTCATAACTCACTGTCCAAAGTTGTCCAGGACAGGGACCTATTTTTGCCATTTTGTAAACTTTGCTGGGTTCTCTGTGGATTGACAAGTGTTGGAGATAGACAAACAAGTACGTATACCGATAATATGGACTACCTCCTGCTAACACACTTAATTTCTAAGCATTGTGGTGAAAAAACATGACTTTGAATGTATCAGCACTGGTTCTGTTACTGTATTTATTATTTAACATTTGCGTGTTAGAACCACAGATGGGCAAGTGACAAGCAATAGCTATTGGGGAAAAACATTATTACTCCTTGTACAAATACATCCCAAAGATAAGTTGCAATATTCTCCTGCCAAAATGGAACAGCTAATGATTTTCTTGCAGTCTGAGAAGTCCCAGATCACAGATGGCCAGCTGAATAGTGGCTCAACTAGTGCTAAGCAATGAACAGCTGCTAACAATGAGGAAATTGTGCTTATAAGGCTTGATTCAATCCCCAGTGAAGTCAATGAAAATCATATAAACAGCAGCAAGTGCCCTAGTGGCACTATTCTTTGGCAAGAAGCCAAAAACCAGATAACAAAATATTGTTAAATTCTGCCAACCAGAATACTCACTGCTTTTACAGAGTAACTGAAACTTTGATCTCCAGGTAAGTCTAGAAGCATCCTAGTGAATGCAGCTGCATCTAAAGTGCTGATGTATGCTAAAATAAGAGTATTATATATCTTACAGAGGATTAGGTCTTTTATTTAGAACGGCTGCAGACATCAAGGGGTTTAGTTCATTTTCTGCACAATTACAGGCACGATGTAGAAAACCAACACTTAATTTCGATAGACCACTACCTGCAAGTCCTTTCTTTCAGTAAATGCCTAAACTAAGAAATGGCACCACTACTGGTTAGAGCACCACCACTGCTACTCCAAATAATATGCATTTATGAAGCATGTATAAGAAATCAAGTGTCTGCCCCAAGTATGTTGTAGTCACTGCTTTATCTGGACTAATGGTGGTTACCAGCTGCAAGGAAGAAGGTCGCAGAGCTAGGGACAGCTCAGTTCTGGAACATCATATGAAATAAAAAATCTCTTGCTGATTTTCTTAAACCAAGAAGTATAAATGGCAGGTACTGATTTTTAAAGTGCTTAGAAGGAGCAGCATTGAAAGCCTAAACACAACATTTGCAAACTTCACATCATGATCCTAACCTGAAGCAGTATGGATGCAGCTACATAAGCCCATGAAAACAACCAAGCACCTTCCCAGGAGCTCGGGACAGCAAGGAGCAGTCCCGCACAGCACAGATAGGTGTGACAGAGCTGGAATACAGAAAGGGCAGGGCACTTTATGGGAACAAAACAGGATGCTCTTTAAAGCTTAGGAGGAACTCATTAAAATTCAGAGATGTATTGCTGATAAATAACATCAGTGTTTAATGCATCTCTTTGACCATTACCTCTTTGATAAATATACTCATAAAAGAACCACTGAATTCAGGGAAAGACACTTCTTACAGTCACTTCCCTGATCTCACACCAGATTTTTTAACTATCTGTTGCATGATGAATCTTAGCTGTGTTAGAAGCAAAGATGCACTACTTAGAAAGCCACAGAGATCAAAGACAACTGGTTTTAAGGGAGGCGCTGGGGTTTTTTTCTTTTTAAAATATGCCTGCAAAATGTCTAGTAACACACTCCAAATTTATTTCTTCAGCTTTCTGAAATGCTGCTCTCTCCTGGGTGCCTTTGCAGTCTCAGAAACAGAACAGATACTTTTGTGCTTCTTCGTAGATTTTCCATTCTGCTGCAGTCTGTTTATGTTCCATAAATGCACAGGTGCACACCTGGAGTCAGGTCGTATGGAAGCGAGGAATCGCTTCTCCTGCTATTTGCATAGGCTGGAGACAGGCATAGTGCAAATAACTCTTTGCAGCTGTACCAACATGCTCCAGTCTCTACTTGCATTGACCAAATCACCCTGCTCTGAGGCACCTCTTCAGAAAGAGCTGGAAGACGTGGCTCATCACCAGATTTACTAACAGTGTTACTACAAAATTTAAAAGATTGTACTGGGAGGAACCTCAGTAATGACAGGCATGATGGAGCTCAGAATCCCTGAGGGAAGTATATTAACCAGCGTACGGTGGGTGCTAATACCAAGGGAGCCCTGATGGCATTTCTGACTGTACACGTCACTTGCAGCATGCATCTGCCACTCCTGCCACCTGGGTTCCTCACCTGAGACTGACAGTTTTGGTTCAGAGCCAGCTTGCAAGGACACCTTTGCTAGGGAGCTCCTCCTCAGGGACAACACTGTATGTCGTGAGTGAAAGGTCTTCTCCTGCTGGTCTAACACTGCCAGGCTGGAGCCCCAGCCACCTCCCTGCCCAGCACAGAGCTGGCCTGAAGCCTTGCTGCCACCACTAGTGAGTCATTACATCCTTCAGGGAGAGCAGGAGCTTTCTTAAACTGGAATATTCTTCCCCAGTTGCTGATTTCGGCTGCCCCGGGCAAAAAAGATGAAGAGCACAAGCCAAAAGTGCTCCTGCTATGGCCACCACCTGCCATAGAGGCAAAGACACCTTTTGGCACTCTGGCTGAGAGGTGGGCAGCTGCAGGCAGCTCCATTTCTACTTTCCAGTCTGCCATGAACTGTCAGCAGCCTGCCATGATACGCTGAGCTAGTCACACCCTCCCCAGAGGCCAACATGCAACCTCTGGCCTATAGCATCCTAAATGCAAGTGTTTGCCAGGAAAAAAAGAAAAAGAAAAAAAAAAAGCAAAACTCCAGCAACTCCCATTATGGATGATGTAAGCAAAGGCACTCCCTGATGCGGAAGAATGCAGCCCCACAACACCAGCCTTACCAAATGCCCAGTCAAGGGTTCTCATGTGGCCAAAACAGTTCAGATTTTCCACATTAGCACAAACTTTTATACACCCAGCCAGTATTACACAAAAAGGCTTTTCCTCCTGCCCAAATGAGCTTGCTGCTCAGATGAGCTTCACCTCTTCTTGAGGGCACCAGACTGAGGATAAGCACCCTCAATAATACTTTTATGGTGTGTTTGGGTATCCTGACCTCTGCCCAAGCTTCTGAGAGAGTTAATCCTCTCTGAGGGCCTTTAGACCCGAAGCACCAAGAAATTAATGTTCGACAGGAAGCCAGCAGCACATCTAGGGACTAAATGCAGGTCTTCTAGACCATAGATACACTTTGGGACCACTGGACCAGCCTCACTTGCTGGTAATTAGAAGTTTAATGGCATTAACTGAAATTACAACCGATTTTACTCAGTTAGACTGATCACTGTCTAATTTTGAAAGTAGTTACATGTGCTGACAGGATGATTACAGCTTTATTCACCCATTTTAGACTCAAATTTTAAATAAAATACACTGAGATGGTATCACATGATAAATTGCAGTCAGCTTTTAATTCTTCCAGATTTAATTCTAACATTGTAAAGCTGACAGCCTCACACAGCTCAAAAGAGGAATATTATACTTTCTTACAGCAGAAGCTTGACAAAGGAACAGAAAACACTTGCTTTGAGGCCTGGAGGGTCCCAAGCTACTAGGCTCTTAGACCATAGTCTGGCTACTGATTTGCTTTAAAAATGTTTTGAAAACTCACATGCACTTGCAAATTCTCACTTATATTTGTAGCTAGGAGAGGCTAACATAGCAATAATTGCTCATGGCTTAGAAAAGTCTTTTGCTTGAGTACCAATGATTTTCCCTGCGACTCTGTACAGCTGAGACTATGACAAAAGAAGTATCCGGTTTGACACAAAAAAACCCCAGGCAATCAGTTAGGTAAACAGTTCTAAACTGTCCTACCTTGCTTCTAAACTGATCTTTCTACAAAACGCAACCTACAGAAATAAATGCATTTTACATGAAGGAATTTTGATTGTCGCTAGGTCAGAATGACCTGCTTAATCCGTGTATGTTCTCAGTCACACATAAAGCAACTCTTGTAAATATGTGGTGACGACACACTGTTAACGCTGCTCCTTGCATTTAAAAATAAACCTGTACGCGTCTACATCATACAACCGCCCTTGATACAAGTGCACGTAATACGGCTGTACGCATCCTGCACGTGTGAGCCTTTCATCTCTCTGCTGACGCTGCTAGCGCATTGACTTTCCCTTTGCTTTTCCAGGGAAGTTTCATGTTTGCTTTTCTAAGCTTGCTTTGATTTGGACTTGCTTAAATGTCGGCGTTTAGCGAGGCGGGAGCGAAGAGACGACTGTCGGGGAGTTTGTGCCCTCTGGTGTTCAGCGCTGGATGCTGGAGCGCCAGATCCATCCCTGCATCCTCCTCCTGCCGCATCCTCTCCTCACCAAGCCTTGGCCGCCTGTAACGCACCTCACTTCAGCAGGATGAAGTATTTAGCCCCGGTCTGCTTAATCGTGTAGTAGTTTCAGCAAAATACCGGCAGAGACCACTGTCTCCTTTTATGACCGTCTGCACACTTTACGTGCAAGATTTTAGCTCTGGGGATGACTGTGGCAAGATCCACATCAACTGAGATGTTTCCAGAACTGAGGAGAACTCTGCATGTGTCACACCCTTGTGTTTTCGTTACTTCAAATCAGCAAAAAGGTACAACGAGTAACTAGAAAACCAAGTTGCTTACTGACCAAACCCGAGTCCCAAAGCTGAGGATACACTCTTTAGCCTACACTAAACCAGAGAAGCTGCCATCAGCATGGTTTCCACATGGCTGGTTCACATTTCCTGTTACCATGCCTATAGTAAATTCTTCAAAATCCCAACTAAAATCAAGTTGTGGGCATAACATTAACACTCTGTTATGCCCACGAGCACTAAATCCTTGCCAGAGATGACTCAATTACAAATTTCAGCAGGCAAATTCTGAATAGAAAGCCAAGATTATTCCCCTTCTGAAATCCATCCCAACTTTCCACAGTTCACTCTGAAGACACTCCAATGTGGATTTGTTCCCTGTGGTAAGATTTAAGGTAGTTTGCAAGGATTTTAGTAATCAAACTGTTCAGCTTGCAGGTACCACCACTTGACCATCTAAGCTATATACCTGCTGTGTTGCCATTGCTCAGGAGCTCTAGTTTTGGAAGAGCAGTTCACCTTACCACCTACCCCTGATAAGGATACCAGAGAAATCTACCCCATCATTTGAGGCATCCAAAAGCCAGTAACACTAGAAAATATTTTTGAGGAATCTGGTGACACCTACATCTATGACTTCTCCAACAGTCTCTTCTGCCCTGCCTCCACCTATGAGCCAACTACAACAGCTCCTCTCTACTTTGCACTGGCTGCAGGTGAGTGATAAAGCTAGTTTAAACTCACATTCTGACCTAAATAAGCAACATCCTCTTATTATCCTTTGGAGGAACCATTTTCCTGATTTCCAAAACTTTCCCCACTGTTCTGATGGTGCCATTTCTTCTTAGACTGTTAGAGAAAAAGACAGTGCTGAAGATCTGGTTTACAAACATGACCCTGTCAGCAAATGAATCTTGCACGATGACATTCAAAACAGTAAGTTACTGGTTTCCATCACTGTAATGTACTACCCTAAACAGAAAAAAGCTCACAGAAATGCCAATTAAAAACAACAACAACAACAACAAACCCCCAACCAAACCACCACACCAGGAGGGAGGGGAAGAGTTAACAAAGGATCTGGATTCAATAAACTGTTTCAGTGGATAGCCAGTAGCCAGGAGCCTAAACGCTGAATCTGAGCCTAATAGCCCTTTGCTACAATTATATTCACTTGAATGTTGAGCACTGTGTCATTAGATGAGTGCATTCAGATAGCGCACTGCAGTAATAATTCACAAAGTGTTTACATTTCAACAAAACCTTCTCTTGTGTGTTCTTCTAACCATAACAGCACATTTAGACATTTCATAAACACAGCAGATTTGTATTTAATTAAGGAATTTCACAGCAGTGAACTCTGATCACTTAGTATTTCAAATCTTAAGACATCACTATTACAGCATGCTAAGAGATTATTCTTTATATACTTCACACTCTGCATGAGTAATGTTTCCTTCAAAAATGCCACACTGCCAGCAGACGATGCACAAAGAGTGGCAACATGGGCCCTCCCTGCGGCTCTGCAAGAAAGCTGTACCTGTGACTCAGGAGAATACATGCAGAGACACTGCTTTCAGGACCCATCACAATCAGCTTCTACATCTCTGAGAAAGTCTGTATCTTTTAAGCAAAGCACAGCTGAAATCAATACTCTGCCAAGAAAAGTGGAGAGACTTTGCTTTAGTGCTGTGGGATTCATTTTCATGACTTGTCAATCATATGGTAATTTTCACAATTCCAGTGCTGCAGTCTAACAAGTGCAATAATCTGTGGCCCGGATTTCTTGCCAAGCAGGAGTGATTTAAACTAAAAGACTGGGACAAGGGAAAGAGGGAAAGGAATGCATCTTTCACCTGATTTGACCAGTATGCAATTTACACTTGAAAGAAAAGCTGGGGAAAGCTGGTAGGAACTCTTGGCAGCAGGGCCTGTTTGCAGCTAAGAAGCCAACAGAAGGATTGTATGGCAACAAGACTTCTGGTTCCTGCATGAATTTCAAATCACAGCATTATGTTTAACCTCAAAACATCTGAAAGGAAACTATGAACAAGCATCAATCACCAATTAGTCACTATTTCTTGGACAGTCCATGGAAAATAAAGAAGCTGGGTCAGATCAGAGTTTTGGAGCCACTACAAAGCTTTTGTACTATTACAGACCTTTCCTTGGTGGCTGCTGGCTTTTCTGCTCCAGCTGGACATATCTAGGATGGTAAATGCAGCCTACAAGAAAGATGGAAGCCTTACCCTTGGGGTGAACATTCAAGTGTCTCACATCAACGGGAGCACACATCCTCTGTGGGAATCACCAAGAGTAACAGAAACATCATCCCATCTCTAGGAGCACTTCTAGAAGGAATACCCTCTAGCCACTTCATCAGCAGAACTGTTTATAGCTGCCTTTCACCAGTGGCTTGCAAGTGTCCTCAGTTTCCTATTAAGTTTATGAACAGTCAGCAGCAATGAAAACAAGAGGGAAGTCAAGCAAAAAATCTTGAATCAACCTCACTAACAGCAATATGAAATGGCCCTCTGTGGCTTTACACCGTGCCAAAGAACAGAAACACAGCTGCAGTGAGCATGGGTGTGAGACAGCAACCAGGTAGCACCCAGGACCAAACACCAAGCTTAAAATACATCTTTACTATATCCCATATGTATTACACACACTCCCCAAAGACTGAGGGCAGGCCAGAGGTACAGGACAAACTATGTGAAACATTTAGCGTTTCAGCTGTTGTTTTTAAAAACATTTGTTGTACTAATCACATGCTGTGCAGCCTATCTTTGTTGGGGTCTTCCTCCATAAGCTCACAAAGATTTCTGCTCATTTGTTTCCATCAGGCAATCAGTAACCCCTCCAGCAAGAGGGATGCTTCCAGTGCCTACCTGGCTACTAAAACACAGGTTGTTATTCACCTCAGCCTGCCCTTTGCCATTCACAAACATCTTCTGTCCACGTCTTGCACTGTTACAAGCAAGCTTGTTCATACAAGCCTAAGTCTTTCTGGATATTTTAAAACTGTATCAGGAACAGGACATAAAAGGGAACTTCCCAGGACCAGTCACTCCACTGGGAACAGCAAGTATGAAACAAGCCAACCCCACGCAGACTGTGAGCAACCCACAGGCTGAAATTAATTTACAGGGACAGTATACTGTCCCTGTAACAACTTATATTATTGTCCCTTGATTTCTGCTTGTTTAAAGGCTTTAACAATACATTTGGCAAAACCACTCCTCTTAAGCTTAAGCTCATCCTTTAATAACACAGATGGTTTATTTGACCTTTACCATCAAATCTGGGTATCTGTAACTTAATATGTGTCCTCTATGAAGTCCTAGTACTGTGCGGACCAGCACAATGCTGACCAGCCGTCAGGAACAATTTAGTTCACCTTCTGCGACCCAGAGGTAATTTAATCCTTGCTCCTGTGAACCTTTCCAGGTCTGAGAACTGCCTCTGACACTGAAGATGAGGGCTGCAGGGAACATGGAAAACAGAAGGATACCCGAGGAGCATAGTGGCAGCAAATACTTATGTCACTGTTCAAAATAAGCATGTAATGCTTATTTTATTACAGAGCTTAATAAGATATAATAAGCTTTAATAAGATATTTCAGGTATAATATGAACTAAATGTATTATAAATGCTGAAGAGTAACTAGAATTGATTAAACTAGATAATGTTGTTAAATGATATTTACCGCTAAAAGCAAAGATTTTCATTAACCTGGCATGCAGAACTGACAATACTTCTTCAAGATAGTTTTGTTTAGAGACAAAATCATATATCACTTTCCTTTTTAATTGGTTAAAATCATCAAAATAGCACAAGAGAATTTTTTCAAAAATAGTAAAAAATGCTTGCAACTGAAAATATACAATTGTCTAACAGGCAAATCACATACATGAGTCACTGCAGCATCACCTGACTGCCAAAGCTCATGAGGTTTTCCATATCCACTGTCATTCTGGCTGTTTGGACAGAAGTTGTTTCTGTAACTAACTCTTCAATCTAAATCTGTTCCAGGAAGATTCTGGAAGAGTATATCATACAGTTTCTTAATCACGCATTTATTACAAAAAAAAAAAAAAAAATTAAAGAAATGTAAGAAAACAAGACAGTTTGTTATTAGTTGCGTTGGAACACAGGAAAGCTGTAGTATGGGCTCTGAACAGAGGTATAAAATTGCCCAATCTCCTCTCCACTCTCATACAAGAAATACAGAAACTGCTTTCCACAGAACTCCATCTGCAAACTGTCGCAGCCAAGGAGCCTGCAAGCTAGCTGCTCATACTCTGGCAGAGCAACACAAAATGGATAATATCCACACATGGTCCATGCCATAGAGGCAAAAGCAGATAAGCTGCATCACTCCAGGGGGTAAATTATATTTTTTAATCTATAGCAGCTGCCTATGCAAGATAAGATCTTTTTTCTCAAATCTAACTGTAAAAATTGTCCCATGAACTAGGGAAGATTGATTTTCTGTCAGTTTATGTCCTTCATCCTTTTCTCACTCCCACAGTAACACCAACCCTCCTCATTTCTTGTGTGTAAGAGATGATACGTGTTGTGGCTACTCTGGAATTAGGTATGCCAGCCTGAACATGGGAGGACTGACCACCTGGATGCTCTCAAATATAATACCACATGGCTGCTTTGCCCAGCATTTCCTCTGCCAGGGAACTCATGTGGGTCTTTCTCTCCCACCAGCATTGCAACGGAAAATAATGAAACTAATGCTGTTTTAGACTTCTGTGCTTTTTCAAACTTTGGCTAAATGTAGCCTGAGAGTTCAAAAGTCAGGGGGAGAAAAGGGAAGAGGAAAAGGCAAAGGGGGGCGACCCAGAGACACTGCAGCCCAACTTCCTTAAGAAACTACACTTAACTATCACTCGATCCTTCTATGCCTGGCATGTGCCATGGCCATTCAGGCTAGTGCACAGGTGTCCCCCTTAGGTAAGTATTGCCAGGTGACTTCTAATGGGGCTACCCACACCGAGCAATTTCTCAGCAGACAAAGTGCGTGCATCCACAAACTGGACTTTTAAAGCAGGACACAGCTGCTAATGATGACAGCCAGCGGTGAAGCCAACCTCAGTTCAAACTCTTTTGTGGAATAGAAGAACAGAGAGCTCATGCTGAGCATCTTGGCAAGTTTTGCTTTCTGGTGCTGTGCCTGCAGGAAGGCAGGGAGGAGAGCACACAATCAGCACACAGAAACACAACAGTGGAGACAGATAATGGGCACCGTTCTCTCTCCAGCAGATTGCAGAGTATATGACGCGCAAGCTAGGTTGCGAACTAATGAGGGTCAGCAAAAGCATCACTGAAAGAGATGCAATTTAGCCTATCAACAAACAATAAGCAAGCAAAGGTATGGTGACAAGTTAGCTATGCTAGCAAACAAGCCCAAAAAGTCATCGGTAAAGGAAAAGGTAAAGAAAAACACTTTTTTGTATTAGCTTTCCTCACAGGTTTTCATTTGGTTTATTAGTCTGTCCCTACAGATACAAATATAAAATTTAAAAAAAAGAATTAGTCAGTTCAGCTCTGCAGTTTGGTTTGTACTTCAATTCACAGACTGATTATGGCTGCATGGGCCATGTTCCAGGGAAGTCTCAATCATGGCAATAAAATTGGTGTTACATTTTGAAGTTCCTCACCCCACTGCCTCCCACTTGCTTCCTCTCCATCCCTAACTTGCCCCTTTCAAGAGATACAGAGATCCAAGGTTCATCATCCTCTTCTTCCTGGTATTCTGTTTTTTGTGGGCCACACCACGGCATTAACTTGGGACTGTGACCCCTCCAACCACACACAGAACAGGATTACCATGCACTAAAAGCTTAAAGATGGAAATAATGATGCCAGCCAGCCAAGATCTACAACAGACTTCTGCATGCCTGTTCTACTCTTTCAAATGACAAACTAAGATTTTAAACTAAAACTGTACCACATAGTCCTGCACTGGGGAGGAGGAGAGGGAAAAAAAAATACGGACCAGGTCCATGTACTTTGTTCAGTGCAGTCTCTTTATAAGGGTCCATGATGAAAGGCAGAAAGACATAGCTCTGCTTTACCAGCTCCTGCTACAGAGGTAGGTTCCAAAGCCTGAGTCAGGAGGGCCCCAAGGGTTTGCTCTGCAGTATTATCAGATAGCAGAGAGGAGGGCAATATAACTATGCGCTCTACTGGAATTACCTAGAAGCCTAAAGGATACAGGAGCTAATAAATGAGAGGTATTTAATAACTATAACTATAACTATTTTCCTAAGTAACAGTGGGACATCCCACATCTACACCTTAACAGATTCCCAGGCAGATTCTCCTTAAATATGCCTAAATAGTTCTGGAGCTTCTATTTTGCTAGCAAATTAGTGCATGCAAATAAGAAGCTTCCATCTTCCATTACTAACATAGTAGAACATTTAATATAGGCCACAGGACTTCTATGAAGCTTTACCTCACTGCATCTTCACCACGTTTCCAGTCCACAGATCACTAAAGTAAACAAAAGGAGTCCTAAAGATTTTGAGTTTTGCCTCAGAACCAGTATTTTTTTCAGTATTCAAGCAACATAGCCACTCTAAAACCTCTCAGTTCCAAAGGGACTATAGAAAGAAGTGTGATAGCTGTCCTGTTTAAATATGAAATAATTCAGACAAATCAAAACAACAGAACTCTAAAACACTTGTGGAGATTTATCCAAAAGGCATATTTAAAAAAAAATTCCTGAAAACTAAACCTCAAAAAAGTCAACAAACAAACAGAAAACTCCAAAACAAAACAAAAAAAAAATCACCATAAACCACAGACTCTCTTCCTCATCCCTACAGCTTTTAAACTGCTCAGAGAAGTACAAATAAATATTTAGCAAATTATTTCTCCACCACAGATGTACATACATTTTCTGTATTGTACAGATACGTAAATTATTTTTTCAAGTTTTTCAATAAAATTCCTCCCTTCGGCACTGAAGTAAATGAGAATAAAGTGTGAAGAATGTTTATGCAACCATCACCACAGTGGTTACTGTACAAAAAAGGATGAGCAGCGCACAGACAGAAAAAAATACAGCACACGGGTCCACCTATAATTCACTTTCCTAGAGCCAGGGCATCTGCTAGGGAATCTGTCTTGTCTTTTAACCACACTACTGCAATGGTAGTGCAGAATGTGAGCCTTATACCGAGTCCCCATTAAACAAAAATCTCAGCTGGTATAGTTCAGTATAGTTCCACGTTAGGTTTCTATCCTCACAGTCTGAAATACTTTCTGATATGACATGATCAGCAACTGATGCAGCATTGTCTGAACCTGGCTGAAATGACAGTGGCAGAATCTGCCCAGTTCTTAGATACGCTGATCTATCTCTCTCATCTTTCCCCAAAACTCAGATCTTTTCCCCCTACCGTATATGAAAGCTACGTTACTCTTACCCTCTGGGCAGACTGTCCCTCTGCACGGCCATCCTCATCAGCTCTGGCATTAGGCAATGGCTCTGCCTTGAATATACTCACACTCTCAAAATAACAGTAGGGGAAGGTGATGATCACTCAGGAAAATGTTTGGGCATGTGGCCCCACTGTAGCCAGATGACAGAGGAAACAGCAAAGAATTAGGCAGCTGAGGAAGAAACAGTGAGTGGACCATTTTGGGGTAAAATGTGAAGGCCTGAGGCACCTTGCAGCAGGCCTCGGGCTCTTTAAAGACCATCTGCTCTGCTAGAAATGGGCTGGTTGTCTTGTGTCCAGCAGCACCTGGTGCTCCTTTAGGCTAAGACAACAGGTGAAAACAGAACTGCTACTCAAACAGGAGACCCACAACAGAAGAAAAGGTTCTTCAGAAACAGCGTTTCTTAACCTGAAAAACCTTTGCTGTTGGGATAACCAGCCATTTGGGGAGAAAAGTCAGAAAAGGAATGCAACTTCCTAGAACAACTCTAGCAGCAAAATAACCTTAAAATAAACTGAGTTTACCAGCACATCTAGCTATAGTTTGGCAGAAACAAATCCTTTAATACTCCAAACAACTTGTTCTCAGAAAAGTAATTTCTTAATCTTACCTGACGAGAGAACATACCCTCGACCAATTCCCAAGTAATGCACAGAAAAGTCCAGGAAGCTAAAACAACAAAACCACTAAATAAGTGACCACAACATAATTGCTATATTCCCTCTGGAGAAATTCACAGCACTGTTAAGAAGTCTGGAAGGGATTCTGTGCAAGTAGAATGGTTAAAAACAGCAGGAAGTAGCAAAATGAACATTGTTAGACTCCAATTTCAATGCTGATGCAAATGGTACACCCTTGATTAAAGAAGCTGCTGCACCTTTCAGCCCAGGGGTTCATAAAGGTGTTTCTACATATTCAATAATTCTGGAAAGAAATAAAGATGGGCAGGGAAAATCCTGTGCTGAATTCACCATTACATGAGTTACTGTACCTCATTTAGGAAAGCATGATTAAATATAGGCAATACATTTATTTCTACATGACAATTGTGGGCTACAGTATACATAATTTATTACCTCACCTGCTGAATCAGAATGACAGAAAGGTGAAGTACTCTGTCCATTCCCTTCTCTCAGTTTAGAAAATAAAAACATGCTTGCTAAGAGAGAGGAAGAAGGGGAGAAAGTGAGGAAACCCGTAGCAAACTCCTAGGTAGCAACACTTTTCCCAACTAGCTTCGTTCTCCTCCCTTCTTTGGTTATAGGATAATATGTCAATTGATGTACTCATCACCTACTCAGATTTTGCTGCCATTTCTACCTATGTACTTTGGATAGCAGCCACTTATGAAAAGCTGATTTAATGCAGTGCCACATATTGATTCCACTCTAAGAAAGTAGTAAAACATAGTAAAATAAAAAAAAAAAAAAAAAAAAAAAATTGGAAAGACAGAGATGTGGATATCCCTTGTTTGAGAGGGATGCTTTGAATATACTGGGAAGGATTGGGGTTTTTTTTAGGCCAGTATTTTTTGAACTATATAAAAACCCATTGCACAGTTATGGAATGGTACAGACTTTCATCCTTCCAAAAGCACCAGCACAATAGCATCCTGATCCCATATGGGGCCTTTAGAGGCTATCAGCATTAAATCAAATAACATCCCCTCTGACATTCACATACACTCAAATATTTCATAAGTCTGAAGTTCTTTCCACTGGTTCTGTCATTTACATGCAACATGACTATATTTAAGCATAATTGTTGATGTGAGGTTACCAATTAAAAAGCTTAAAAATAGGTTTCTATGCATTTTGAAGACCCTGCTATTAACAGGAATGAAAGAAAACTCACATTCTGCAATAACTTCAAACCAGATTTGTATGTATATTTCTAAACAGATATAAAAATCATGTCCCTTGTGTCAGAAGACAGATCATAAAACTCTTTGTACTTATTACACACATTTTCAAAAAAGAACATGTTGAAAAACTCTTTTCAGTACTGCCCAGGATCAACCTGCTAGCCTGAACAGAAATTTACTGGCACCAGGGAAAAGTCATCACTTTTAAAAAAAATAATAATAAATTGTTTATTTATTTATTTACAGGTGCTCCTGTTCTTTAGGTGAATTGTCCTTGGATATTCTGCTGGCAATGTACATGCTTAGGTTCATCAAATCATCAGAATCTACTAGGAATCATGTCTATATCCCATGCGCCTGTATCTTCAGAAGAGAAATAAGGAGATCCTAACTGTTTATCTCTCCAGGACAGGATGCAGAACTTGCTTATCTGTTTAGCTGTAGAGCGCACAGTCACAGAATACAGACAGAAGACACCTCTTCACAAACCAGTTATCATCACAGAAGTCACGCCTGCTTGTAATGCTACTTAGGTATTTTTTTTCATTTGTATAAATGCCACTACTGCTGATTCACTGTACCACACGAGGCACACCGAGGATGTGAACACATTGTAGCCCAGCCCAGCCAGAATTTCACGTAATCCTAACAACTCGTTCAGTAAGATGGGTAAATTTTTTTTTATTTTTTATTTTTTTAGTATTCCCACATATCTTTAGTATGCAATCTTTAGTACTCTAAAGACCTGTGTTGCAATTAACTGACCTTTCACATTGTTCCCACAAATTAAAAACAGTGGGAGTGGCAGATTTAAATAGCTAAACTAATCCAGGTAGGGACAGAATTTCCTGAAGATCAAAATCATGCAATTTACCTTTGCCATTTCTTTTGTTCATGGGTTTAAGGAAAAATGCTACATAGCTACATAATCTTAGCTATAATCTTTTTCTATCGGTGAAGTAAAAACAGCAAGGAAGATCCAAAAAAGCAATACATCTTTATAAGATACCTCAGATGGGGTGCTGTCCCATCTACTTTTCTGTCTTCTACAATTTCAAACATAAAGACTGTCTGGCTGAAAGCAATGAAACTCATAACACAGACTCACAGTTCAAAAAGTAGACACGTTAATCTTACGACAGCATTTAGAAGCCAAGAAAGGAAGAATAAATATCAGCTCTCAGTGATTTTTTTGTTTGTTTGTTTGATTTGGGTTTTTCTTTGTTTTGTGTTTTGGTTTTGGGTGTGGTGTTTTTTTTCTGAGAAAACACTTACTCTTGCATACAGATGTCCTGAACTGGAGACTGGCAAGCTGAGTTGCCAGGTATGTGAGCACTAGGGGAGCTCAGGCTCTCTGAGTTATCATAATATGGGCAATAACTGAGCTGGAAATGAAAAGATAAATGTCACCCTGGATTAATTTAATAAAACACTAATTCTTTATTTTAATGGTTAGATATTTTAGAAACAAGAGAAAAATCTCTGCATGCCAAAACAAACAGTTCTTAGCTCCCAAAGTAGAGTTTCCTGAAAAACAGACATGACTTATGCCTTTAACAGCCTACGTGGAGTCCCTTCCTGGTACAGAGTGTCAATTAAAACCACTGATAATGGTGCAGAGAAGGGCACTCTCATACAGAAAGTGGTTTTTCCACCAATGTAATCATCTTGAGCATAAAGGGAACTAACAGGTCATAATCAATAGCTATTTGTATGGCTTTCTCGTACACCTTTAAGGTGTACAAGCCTTCCATGCTGAGCTGCACACACCTAGAAGCCACAATCCCAAAGTCTCAAAGAAGTCTTTGTCAACACCTTTGGACAGATTTGTAGGTGGATGAGAAGACCTGATATGATTTGAAGTCTTTCTTTGGCTGCAGTCACCACTGCTGTGGTAAAGAATAAAGCAGCTCCTATGAACACTTCCAAGCTGAAGACAGCATCAATTTGTCTTCACTTTTAAGCCAAAACCAGGCAAATTCAGCAAAATTTATCAGACAGAAATTGTTGCAGAAAATAACTGTTCTGTAACACAGGAAAATGTTTTTTGATCCAAGCTGCAACACTCACTAGACATCATGCAAATAACTTCTTTACTTTTGATAGAGTAAATTACAGCACTCTGAACTGCCGTGGAAACTGGGGTTTCAAGTGGACCGTTTCCATACGCTGCATGAATCGCTGCCTAGAAAGAAGCATCCTGGAGGCCATTAGCAGGGTTCCTTCCAACTGAGGACACCTGCAGCTAGAGTTGAAAGTCAGGAGTTATGACTGCCTTCTCAAATGTAATGCTTTGAACAGATAGGAAAACTAGTCTCAATACTCTCCAGAAGAGAGGGAGGGAAGGATAAAGAAAAGGAAAGAAAGAAATGAAGCGACATCAGAAAGCAAGTGAAAGAAATTCTTATTTTCCCTGTGTTTTGAGAAATGCCTTCTGCTGAAGGATTTCAGTGGACCACACAAGAGTGTCAGGGCGGTCAGGAATTTATATGATTAATGTATTGGTCAGACTGTGCATGTACTCCAAACACCTTTTAGTTATCTGGAACTAACTTAAGCAACTATCCAGTTTTACAAGATAGCAAGATAGTGAGGGGACAGAAGAGCTTTGCCTAGGATTCCTCCTCAGACCTAAATTCTCTCTCTTCAGTTAGTGTTAGGGAGGACAAAGATGAATGGTGAAGTTCCTTTGTGTGGTTCACAAGATCAAGCCCTGCTGGAATGCAAGTATCAGCCTTTACAACGACAAATGCTAGCCAGTGCAGTCATGAGGATAATCGGAAGCTGTGTCCCTCTCCCATCTTCTGCGCCAAGGGTAGCCGAATTCAGCTCATTACAGCCGTGGCAGGCATCTTCCCAACACCTCTGCATGAATGCAGAGACTAAGTTTCACACTCATGATCAAAACCACAGGAAGCGGACTTCCAGAAGTGAAAGGAAAAAGGGGGAGGAAGGAAGAACAAACAAATACAGAAGAGATTTGATTTTTCCCAGCGGGAAAAGATGAGACAGGGCAAGGATAGCCTTTCTATAAACCCTGAAATGATACATAAACAAGTGGGCAAGAAGTATTTCAAATGAAGACAGATCAAATCACTTGAATGCATAAGGCTTGCTTTTCAGCTCTCTAATTTACTTTTAAATTGTCTTACTTTTTAGTACATTAAGATCAATTGTTTGAGAAAAGATTTCTTATTGAGCTTTAAAAGTAAGACAGAAGAAGAGATATGGCATAATGCTTCCAATTTACATTAAAGTCTATGCACTATTATCTTCTTATTATCTCCTAAAGATTTTTCCAGGCATTTAATTAACATATGACAAGATACCCAAGTTAGCAAGAAAAAAAAAAGTCACCATTTAGTGCACTATCTATAGCCTTTCAGAAGTTAGTTTCCCATTGTTTTTCCTCCTAATGCACTACCTAGTGCACATCTATTATGCTATTTTAATAGCCAGGCTCTGTCACAAAAATAAAAAGAATAAAGTTGTCAAGGTACCCACATTTCATTTTCTAATTTGACTCCAGTACAAGTATCTTTCAAATTCAATGGAACATCAGTAAAGTTGATGAGTTTTCACCCAAGGGCTCTGCTGTGCCAAAGGGCACTGGTCTTCGCCTGCCTGCAGGAGCTCTGGCTGGGAGCTGGGTCCCAGAGAAACCCAGGGGAGGTGTTAATTTTAAGTGAACATAACTGTGACAAACAGCCTCAGAACACCACTGGAAAGGTGGCAGAGCAATTACTGGGGCCCCAGTGGCTCCCTGTGGGCTGGGGGTGGCAGGGGCTGCCCATGGGGGCCCGCTGGGGCAGGGCCAGCAGCCAGGGCCCACCTCAAGCCACAGCCAGGAGCTGGCAGCAGGGGCACCAGGGCAGCCCCAGCCCCGGGCACTGGGCACGTCCCTGGGGACAGGCTGAGGCCAGAACGGGCCGTGGGCACACAGGTGGGCCCAGCTCAGTGGGGCCCATGGCCGGGCAGGGCTGTGGGGGGCTGGAGACCCACTCTGCTGTGGCATCACTGGGACAGGGGCTGACAGCCCCAGGGGGACTGGGTAGGAACCCCAGGCCTGGTGGTACCCCTAGAGCCCTGACAACAAACACCCCAGGCCCCATTCTCAGAGATCCTCTGTCTTTTCCACATATTTCCTGGACACAGACCACAGGCCTTAATCACTTTCAGCCTGTTCCAATTCTGCCAAAAATAATCACCCTTGAACAAGAGGCAGGAGTCATTAGTATGTGCTTCACACTTAGATTTTATGCATCCCCTTGCTACCAAACTCACAAAGCCCTCTGAGCTGCTGATCCAAGGGAGATCTGTAGGTTCTGCTTTACTAACATGGTAGGAAAAGCCTGCAGTGAGCAGAAAAAAGAAGACGTGCTTAAGGTTGAAAAGATACTGTTCAAAGCAAATTGTCCCATCAAATGAGTATTTCTGTTTCTTAATAGCCCCATATCTAGTACCTTCCACAGCATAAAATCCCTCTCTTGTTCCTTTGTTGGGTTTTTTTCTGGAAAAAATGCTTCTAGCAGCTTTTGCAGTTGCTCAGCTCAGCAGTCGCACAGTCTGAGGATGGTGGGAAGGAACCTCTGGAGACCACCTGGTCCAACCCTCTCTGCTCAAGCAGAGTCAGCTACAACAGGCTGCTCAGGGCTGAGTCTGATTGGGTTTTTAATATCCCCAGGGATGGAGACTCCACAACCTCTTTGGGCATCCATCACCCTAAAGTTTAAAAAATATTTTTCTTATGTTTAAACAGTATTTTGTGTGTTTCAGTTTGCGTCCATTGCCTCTTATCCTGTTGGTGGGCACCACTGAGAAGAATCTGGCTCTGTCTTCTTTACTGCCCCCCATCAGGTATATATAAACATTGATCAAATCCCCCTGAGTCTCCTCTTCTGTAGGCTGAACAGTCCCAGCTCTCTCAGCCTCTCCACAAATATCAAACACCTCAAGCTCTTAACCACCTTCATGGCCTTTTGCGGGTCTCACCCCAACATGTCCATGTCTTTTGCCTCTCCGAGGGAAGCTCAGATCTGGACCTGGTAGTTCAGATGTGTCTCACCAGTACTGAGCAGAGGGGAAGGATCACCTCCCCCCACCTGCTGGTACTGCTTTCCCTGATGCAGCTCAGGATACTGTTGGCCAACTTTGCTGCAAGTGTGCCTTGCTGGTGCAGGTCTACCTTGCTGTTCACCAGAAAAGCCAGGTCCATTTCTGCAAAGCTGTTTTTTGACCAGTCAGCTCCCATCACATGCTGGTGCATGGAGCTCTTTCTCCCCAGGCTCAGGACCCTCACATTTGCCTTTGATGAGCTTCATGAGCTTCCTGTCTGCCCATTTCTCCAGCTTATCTAAATTGCAGCACAACCACCTCATGCATCAACCACTCTTCCCGGTCATCTATCATCTACAAACTTGTTGAGGATACACTCTGTCCCATCATCCAGGTCATTAATGAAGTTGTTAAAATAGTATTTGCCCCAGCGTTAACCCCCAGGGAACACCAAGTGACTGGACCCCAGCTGGACTTCATGCCACTGGTCACAACCTTTCAAGCTCAACACTTCAGTCAGTTTTCAGTCCACCTCACTGTCTACTTCCTAGCCTGTATTTCATCAGCTTGTCAATGAGGATATTATAGGAGACAATAGCAACAACCCTGCTAAAATCAAGTAAAGCATCATCCACTGCTCTCCCTGCATTCACTGAGCCAGTAATCTCATAACAGAAGGTTACCCAGGGGGTCAAGACTGATTTCCCCTTCATAAATCTATGCTGACTATTCCCAGTCACCTTCTTAGTTAATATATTTCGAAACAGTTTCCAGGGGGATGGGCCCCTGGAATGCTCTTTACCATTTTACTTCTGCCTAGAAAAGTGACGCACTGCTCCACTGTCTTGGGTCTTCTGTGGGACTGTTAACATTTACAGCCTTACCAAGTCTTTGCTAGAACTAACAAAGCTTCTGTTCTCCACCCTTTTCACCTAGAATAATGGAAAGAAAACTTTTCCAGTCACACCACCCCACTTGGCACTAAGCTCAGAAGCAACAAGTACTTGCAACAGCCCTCAGTAGAGAATAACAACTACATTTCCAGTTCTCTTTTCCTGGTGAAGAAAGGGAAATCTGAGTGACTCCTACTTTGACAGAAGACCTTACAATCTCTCACTCCTTGAAAAGGCAAAATGGAAAGAGTAGTAAGAAAAATCTGGCTTGCCAAGAGGAATAAGGGGACAAATCTTATCAGAAAACACCAATGGCAAGTAACAGAAACCCGGGAGGTGGAGCCAAACAGTTCTAGATTCAAACTTAGTCCCATTTCCCCACACTTGTAGGTCCAATTCTAGAAGATTTCACTTTCCTGTACACAACTGAGTATGGCTGCCTCAGGAAAGGCACAGACTTCCTACTTTAACGCTAAAATAAGAGCAGTACTATTTGTGGATTTTGGAATTTTTTGTCAACCTCCAGAAATCTTTGATCTCACTTTTCATATACCTCTACAATCGTTCAGTGTGAGTCCATATTAATTCAACTATTTAGTAATTCTGAAATGCTTTACTGAACTGGGGAATGCCAACTGGGTCATGAGATGATCCAAGAGTCAAAAGGTCCTTTGATCTCTGTAGTATGCAAGAAACCTCTGGAACCCCTGGCTGGTCCCGGCTATCAGGCTGAAGGCTCAGGAAGTGAGCAGATAAGCAAAGATAGAAAAGGAAGAGCCACTCTCCACTGTTTTCTTCCAAGACATTTCTTCTATTTCAGATTGTAAGTCCCACACACAACTGTGAAACATTTTTATAAAGGAATATAAACACTACTTTTATAGCTGATCTAAGTTTTTATTTTAAAAGATCTGTTACCAGACTATGCCAATTTGTTGAAACCAAAGCCCTCCCCAGGAAAGCCCCAAACCAATCATCAGGAATGTGTCTCAGATTTTGGGTGAACTTTATTGTTGAGAGCAACATGGAAACATTTCTATCCTCTATGTTGCTTAGAGTACCCTTCCTCCTCTCAAAGGTAACAATCCTACAAGATAGAAAATATGCAGGTAAGTGTCTGACATACCTGTTCAATCTTACATAATCAATGCAAGTACATGAGCCAGTAAGACACCAGCTAATCTAAAGCATTATTACCTTCCTTCTTGGTTTGTCACAAAAATTGGCCCTAGGTTTGCCTCATCATTGCAGACCAAACCAGTAAAATAACCCAGCTTTCCTGCTCAGCAGCCTTCGCATGAAGCTTCTTTGTAGCACTGTGAACATTTTTTTCAAGTGTCTTATACTTGACAGCTCTTAAAGAATTTATCACTGCAATAGCTAAGCAGCAAGGAGGGAAGGTGTTTGAGAATTTTCTTTTTGAAAGAAGAGTTCCGAATTTAAAGCAGTCAAACTCAAATTTCCTTGGCACCTTCAGTGGAGCTACATAGAACTTTTCTCCTTGCTCGCAGTGACATATAAGCCTTCCTCCTGGTATCTGCGAGAAAGAGGTGCACACTACACTGCTCAAACTAGCAACAACCAAAGACTGCTGGCCTGTGTTCTCTTCTCAACACCTTTCTAGCTTCCTTCATCCTACATGTTTAAACATTTCCCATTTATGTTACTCTAACGTTTGTGTATGTGTGCCTCTCTCCGTGTACCACAGGATGGCAGCAAATGTTAGAATATAAAGAAAACAGCTGAGCCACAGACAAAACAAGAGTATTACAATTGATTTATAAGTATTACTGTTACTTGAAACAAAAAGACTAGTTCCTGAACTGTAATCCAAATTCCCAAATGCATAAGCAAAGACACATGTCCTCAGGCACACAAACACAAAAACATGTGACCACAGCAGGTCAAAGGCATTAAAAAATATATTGTTTAAAGGAAAAAAACAGTGTGAGATACCATTATAAAAACTAACTCTGGAATTAATAGGATGTTTTTTTTGATCCAAAGTAAATAATAATCAGAAAAATCTAGATGGAGAACTCATTTGTGTGGAATGACAGTCAATCATAATTGAGAAGAACTAAATTGCTTAATTGTGTTGATATTAAAAGGCATCCTAAACCAAGGTAGAACATTCAAAATTCATCTCAAGAGAGAAATACTCTTCCTGTTTCAGGTACATTAAAAATTTATCTAAACTGTTTTACATAGATGGGTTCATTTGATTGAGGGCACTTGCCACAGGCAAAGATGTAGCTTATTTAAAAATTAAGTAAATTGTGCATAACTTGCATAGAGTTCACAACTGGTGCCTCACCATTTATTTAAAGCCTTCTCAGTAATGAGAAGCTCAAGCAGAAGACAAGGGAAAGGAGAACAAAGTATATGGAAAAAGCACCAAATAATCCAATAGTGGGTTTTGTCAACATTTCATGTGAGATGTAGATTTCAAAAGCTGGGATTTGAAAATCTGTATTTATCATTATTAGTACGTTAAAGAACAAGAAACAATAAAGAAAACCTCACAAGCCAATAAGAACGTTTTTTGAATGGAACAGGATAAGGTTTTAATGTAAGCTTTGCAGGGCCACCTTTAACTGGAAGTTATGAAGTAAGTTTCACAGGAACTTGTTCATACATTTTCTAGTGATGAAAGACTTTATAAAAGGATGCTGCCACTGTGCAAAGTTAATCTCTCTAAGCCTTTAAGCCATTTAAAAATTTCATAGTAAATTTAGATGAAATATTTATTTTTAATTCACGCCACATCTGCTTCTGCTCATAATTTTTCCACTTCCTTCCTACCTTACCACTTTGTTTCTCTGTCCAATGCCAAATTAATCAAGAGACATGCTAGCATAGTTGGTAAATCATCAATACTTTGCCATTATAGGCTATGTCAATTGTTTGCAATGTATTTTTTGCCTAAAAGATCAACTGATCTCCTTTGAATAAGCCGTAACTGGCATGGCTCCATTTGATTTCGGGAGTCTAGCTAATGAAACTTGTAATCATTGCACTGCAATGGCTAACTTGACTCTCCCTCCTGACTGCTGTTGAATGTCCCCATAAAAAAGGGTGACAAACTGCATGTTTCCAGTTAGCCCATTCTGGACATAAAATGGCAGGGGTGTTAGGGGGCATGGCGTGTGTGTGTACAATTGTTCCTAGGTGATCAGGAAGGTATGTGAAAAGAAAAGCTGGAAAAAGCTGCTTATGCCCTTGACTCAAGCACAAAACAGTTTGTGGCAGACATCTTGAGTGGCCAAAGAAAATTTATACTAACATGTTCTGGACTTTTTAACAAATAA
This sequence comes from Falco naumanni, assembly GCF_017639655.2. NCBI lineage: Eukaryota > Metazoa > Chordata > Aves > Falconiformes > Falconidae > Falco > Falco naumanni. The sequence continues at coordinate 39,310,160 of NC_054059.1, read as the reverse complement.
GAGCATTTCATATATCTGATGCGTGTGGAACAAGTGACTTCCAGATGTCACCAGCAGTTGTGCTTCTGTACTATATCTACTTGTGTTATAGCCATGGCCTTTTCTCTCAAAAACTGTGGGGGGACCATTGTACGTGACTGCTCTCTTCTCATCTGCTGCCAGTTCCTGGCCGCGCAGCGAGGCAATTATAAGGGTGCAGCTACAAGGCAAGTCAGTACAGTATTTCTTCCTTTGAGGCCACTGTCATCCCACAGATATGAATGAGGATCTGGAAAATAAATGTTTTCTATAGTCTTCCGTAACCTTCTTGCTGTAAAAATAGATTGTAACCATGCTTATGTCATGTTGTTGCTCAGCAACGCCCCTCCCCCCCCCCCCCCCCCCCTTAATCTCCCTGTTCTCTAATGTCTTACTGGTCTTCACCATGATCAGTCTGCAAACGAGTCACTACTCAAACAGCACTGTCTGCTAAGCTTGCAGGGCATTTTGCCCTCCAATGATTACATAGGCTTAGGGAGATATACCTTATGGACTAACCAGAGACAGAATGTTGACCTAGGGGGAAAAAAAGGCTAATGACAAGCATGAGGGGTCAAGGGTGACGTTAAAGTGAAGGGGGGGGGGGGGGGGGGAAGAGAAGAAAAAAAAGTGGTCCTCTATCTTCAGGAAGCTTACAAAAATAAAATAAAAATTAGATCTCTAATCCCTTTCCCTTCTGTCAAGGTCAGCAAAATCAACGACCTTACATTACAGTCTCTTCTTTTCCCTGATGAGCTCTGGAGAAGGATCTTCCTCTGGAAGAAGAATAAGGACTGTCAGGCAGAACAGCAAGGACTCACAGCTCTGATAGCACCTGAAAAGCTTATTGTTTGAGAGGAAACGACAGGAAAACAAAATCTGCAAGCACAGCTTTTGCACACATAGTCATTTGTGTGAATGGACTCAGCAGATGAGCATCCAACAGAGCAGTTACACCAGAGGGTAAAGCCTGGATCCACATAGCTATTTGGAGAGGGACTCAAGTGCTTAAACTTCGGTAAGCATGAGCATTTTAGAAGTCATAAGGTACTCAGTTTGGTTTCCAGCTGCTGCCCTAGAAGAAGGTGGGCCTCCTGTAAACCTCGCATCGTATCTGCCATCTCTTTGCCAATGTCTCAGGTACCGCATGAAATCTAAACCTGCATTACATGCATGCCTGTGCTTTGGTCCCCGAATCACTCCTCAAATATCTGACATATTCAAATATTTCAACCTTTATTTTTTTTAATGAATTCTGGGGGGGGAAAATATTCCTCCTAGAATCAGTGTTTAACATTACCTCAGATATCGGCATTGAAGTACCTGACAAAGGCGTACCTTGCATCTCTGATGTTATTTTTGCTGCATTATGACTCCACCTTCCCACACAGTTCTGATCAGCATCCAGCTGAGAAAGCTTGTCCTGATCTACTGGCTTTTGCCATCTCCTGAGGCTGTTAGAAAACTAACATTTCAAATAATTTCGGAGCAAGGTTATGTCAAACAACCAAGTTCTGGGACAAGATCTTCTACCTTCGTCGCAAAGGTTTAATCCTTTCCAGTGAGTCTTGTGACTAATCTGTCATTTTACCTCTCTACAACCTCACAACATCTCAACAGACCTGAGGTCATAGCCAAGGGATTACCTGACAGTGGTTGGGTTAGTCAGCACCTTGTGAATCAGCAACTCATGGGAGCGTCGCCAATATCAACCTTATGAACGAGTTAACAGTAAGGTAGATACTGAGATACTTTTACATTTCCAGATGAAAGATTTATCAGAAAAACCTATGTAAAACACCAAGGGAGAAATCTTGATGGCCATTTAAGGCAGCAGTAGTTTTAGCACAGACAGTGAAACACCGCAACAGTTCACACCAGCTTCTCAATGTACAGGAATCACCATCTATTTTTGTTCATATATTACTGATTCTTGAAGTGGCACTACATGTAAACTTTAATACTTACAATGAGCACACAAAATTTCACCAAACAGAAAATCATGAGCTATTCCAGATGGCTTTCTTCCAGACTACATCAGAAGTTTAAATTCAGCATTTTACAGTGAAATAAATACACCATCTCACAGGAAAATGATAGGTTTTATTCAACAGCATTAGCATGAAGTAATAATATTAACAATGATAAACCTTTTTCTCATACAAATAAGAAGCTAAAGATGACAGATACAATCAGCTACTCTGACCTTTTCAGTTATTCAGTGCAATAACCAAACCAAATTTAGGTTTGGTTTTGGTGAGCAGTAAGGACATCATAGAAAGTCTAGATGTAGAACACGACCTTGGACAGAATGATCACAAGACGTTTCTGTTTAAATTAACTGGAAATACAAAGAAAGCAAGTCCACAGCAGATTTCTACAAGGAAAGCAGACAGATTTGATAAACTCTATTAGTAAAGTCAGATGGATTGATGATGTCAGGGACTTGACTGTGAAGCAGGTCTGGAATTTCTCCAAGTCAGAGGTACCTAGGGTATAAATACTGAAATTATATTTTCAGTAATTAGGAGGGCTTGTTTTAAGGGGCATCAGATCTAGTGGATGAATAACTACCTGAAGGAGGATACTAAAAATAAGTGGAAAGCCTACCAAGTAATGGAAAAGAGGGTGAAACGGCAAGGAATGCAATCTTCCTAATACCAGAGATTAAAAAGGGAAACGGTAAGTAAAAATTATTTTTAAAAGCAAGCCAAGATATACTTTGTGTTGGCAGAGGGCGGAAGGTTATTTTGTTATATAAACATGAGAATAAAGACAGAAAAAGAAGGGGCACATTGCAGCTGGCACAGTGCAAAGACCAACGCAAGTATGGTCTCAAGTCTAAGCGAATGCTTTGTCTGAGTTGCCAATAAGTATGATAATGAAGATGTCTGTTATAGCGGGATGACTAAAGAGAAAGAAGATATGGAAGCAGATCTTGCAAGCAAGCCAAAAGCTCAATGTACTCACAGATGTGTCAGTACACACAAGGAGAAGGGCACAGGTAACCACACTAGGACTCCAGAAGGTCTGAAGGTTAAAACTTCTGGTTCAGCTCTTCATCTTCCTAATGAGCTCCGGCACAAGGAGATGCCACTGGAGAACAGCAGACATAGTACCTTTATTTCAGAAATGGGGTAGGGACGAGGGACGAAGGATCCAAGAATCCACTTTTACTTGCATGCCAGAATTTACAACAGACCTTACAATAAAGGATAAAATAAGACATGGGCTGAAAAGAAAATAGAATAAGGATATATTAAGGATAGGCTGTGCTAGTCTAACTTGACAGACCTTTTTAAAAGTAATCTTCTAGGCAAAAAAGAAAACAAAACCACAAAAAAAAACCCAAACCAACAACAAAAAACCCCAAAACAAAAACCAAAAGAAAAAAAAAAAAAAAAACAAACCAAAACCAGAAGTGGTACTTCTTGCCTACTTGAAAAGTGTTTGATAAAATGCCACATGGGAAATAACTCATTAATGGAAGAAAATGACTGCTGGAGGTATTAAAAAGGTGGAGAAATAGCTAGAACCAAATAGTGCTGAAAAGCACTACTATCTATAGGAGAGAATTTGTGTTCCTCATAGGTTGGTCCTACTATTTTCGGTAAAGACTTTAGTACAAAGCAGCAGGGAGTCCCGATGCAAATGTGCAGAAAACACAAATTTCAGAGGCACTGTCAACATGGACAAGACTCTAGATAGCAAGAAAAAGACAAACAAGCAGAGAACTGCTGTTATTCTTCCTGTCCATTCAACCTCACTAAGGTCACACAGGTACGGGATATACACCCACAGAAACAGCAGCAGGTGCCAGGGCCATAAGGCCCCATCACTGTCAGTGAGCTGCCCAGCAAGAGGCACGGTCCTTTTCCCCACAACTACCTACCTACAGCATTTACTCCCTACAAGGCCGTACCCATTCCTTTGAGAAGCATAAGCGTCTATGCATGCAGAGGCGCTTCCGGTAGGACTGACAAGAAGATCTGCACAGGTAGCTGAAGGAAAAAGACCATAGGAAATCAATACTGAAGAAATTATGAAGGCAGCATACAGCGAGTGTGTCTCCATTCATACTACCATAAAATGAAGGTTTCATTTCTCAGTTACTTATATGGTTACAAAACAAAGCTACAGTTTACAGCTGGAGACTTTCAGAGTGATTCAAACTATGTAAAAGGATCCAGCAAAATAATTTCAGGAGCTGTCTGAGGATTTAAGCCAACTGAAGTGCCATACACTTCATTAAAATTGCCTTCACAGGATCTGGAACTATTTTAAGAGGCAGTGGAGTCTTTTAGTGAGTAAAGCATCCTTCTTTTTTATCTTTCAAAGATTTCCATGAAGCATCTTGAGTTAAATATATGCCTTTCCCCTGACTGTTTCAGATCAAATAACAAAGTGCATTTATTAAGGAGGGAAAAAAACCAAGCAAAAACACCGACCAGGGGGCTGGGGGTGGTATCTGAAGAGGCCTTTTTCCAACTGTCAACAGTTTGAAGTCGAGTAATAACGCAGCCTTGGGGTTGCCATGGGAACATGTTTCATTTCCTAGGTGACAGCAATTGTATGTCGTCACCAGTGAACCACACCAACTCTGGAAATATGTCAAGTTTTCTTCAGACGTCGGCATCCCAAGACTTCCTGCTCCTGCCCCAGGCACCCACCTGGCGGAGCTCAGGACAGCCCCTCCGGCAGGACACAGCCCCCACGGGGCTCCCCTGGGAAGGACAGCCTGGTAAGGCCAGGGCTGGGCAGGCTCCTAGGCATCTTGATTGGAAGACCCTAATAAAGAACAAACACCTCTCCCCTCGATAACCTCTTCCTTTGCCTAAGCAATGTCTTACAGGCACCGTTTCGTTCTCCCTTGAGCACAGCTTCAATTTCCAACCCTTTCACCCTGGATAAACCCCATTAGAAGGGCTTCTCAGTATTAAAAAACCCAAGAAGCCTTGCGTCATGCTAATAATGGACACATTATTTAAATCAACTATTTCTGAATCACCTGTACTAACAATCAATCTCTAAAAATACCCCTACAGCTCAAAGACTTACTACACTAAGATAATTTTTTTAACCTGAAGCCTTTGGTTGTACAACTGAAGACCCCTCTTTGCAGCACATATGCTCCTCAACACAACTTCAAGGCCACCAGCTGCGCAGTATGAGCAGCACCATTCACTTGTCTGTGAACACTAGGGAGGGCAAATAAAGTAGAATAAAGTAGAATAACTTCTCCATAGCAGCTCCTCAGCGCTCATGCACTAGTCCAAAATAAGCAACTCTGATTCTGTAATAATTATTCTACTCTGGAAGTAGAGTGATTATTTTATTCTGGGATAATTACTCCATTTCCAAAATGAAATAATTGTTATAGAATAAAATCATTTTTATTTTGGAATATTTCATCCACATGTGGGAGTTATTCTAGAACAGCTAAATTATACCCTAATAGCTAGAAGAGAACAGTCCTGCCAATCAATTTTCCTCGTAAAGGCGAATCCTTAAACTGCACTGCTACTGGAAGGAACAGTGCGGAAGACCTCACTGCACAACTAGAGACTCCTACCGTTTAACTTCAAGAAGAATCTGCATTCACTTACAAGAACTATGGCTAACAGATCCCCTATACAGAAGTCCATAAAAGAAAGCACCAGTACACCAAGGGATTTCCAGAGCACGCTACAAGATTTACTGCTGGTAGACATACCTCATCATGGGATATGAAAATACTATCCATGCCACTGAATGCCTTCTCCTGTAGACTCACATGGTCCGAAATTGCTGCCAAGGATGGTTCTGGCCTACACCACAAAACCAAACCAAACCAAAAAAAAACACACAAAAAAACCCTACCTGCAGAGGTAAATATTGTTAGAGGTATGTACCTGCTCTATCAGCACTTGACTGGGTGCATACCCTGGACCATGCAGCTGTGATGCTACCTGTTCTAAGGTAACTAGCTTAGACAGCAGTAAAAGTTAAAACCCTTTAGTTGAAATTACATTCAAAATCTCCTTTGACTTTGCCCACTGTCTTCTAACATACCCAACTCTCAGGAGACTAAGAAAGGAGTTCAATACTAGCACCATTTTTACACTGCAAATTTTTATAATTGGGCATTAAGCTAGGCAAAGAAGTCAGGAGGCTCAAAAGTTTAGGTTCCCACAGCAACAGTAATTCAGCAACATTTAAGATCTATAGCAGAGCATAAATTAACAGTTATTGGAAATGCCGCATATGTGCAATGTGGCCATGTTAACATTGCTATGGGAACCTTAACTTTTGAATAGATAAGCATTCTACCAAAATAAAAACCATACAAAAGAAATAATCATTACAGATTTTGCTGGAAAAGACTACAGCCAATTCCTCATCTGCAATCTGTTGATGCAGAGTGTAAGGACTCTACAGCCTCAGAAATCCAAACAGGTTAAAAAAAAAAAAAAAATCACCTCTAAGAGCACCAGGTGCCAAAGCCATAACCATGGATGATACCAATGCAGTAACTTTACTTTAAATTTGAGTTTACAGTCAAACAGTATGCAAAATCATTCTGGAAATTACAACAGAAGAAAAAAAGTCGTCCACATCCAGCTATCGCCCTTCCCTCGTCTCCTCTCAGATTGTTCATGCATTAAATATTTTGGAAGAACAGACTGTTAATTTGCTACTGGCTTTAGTCTTTTCCAGTACATTTCCATTTAGGGGAGGGAAAAAAAAAAAAAAGAAAAAAAAAAAGAAAATCAACCTGTGCTCTAGTTCACACATATTTAGTAGCAGCAAGTCTGGATCATCTCTCCCATATTATTCTACCTAAATCCAAAGTGTTCATTTCAAAAAAAATTTGATTTGACCAGGTCTTTGGGGGTGGAAATTTTCACATTTTTAAATGAGCCTAGTGACAGTAGGGCTGCTGCCAAGGCCTTACTTTCCAGTGGACTAGATGCTGCTTCAGAGCAAAAGAGCAGCATTCTGCTCCTGGTTCTACCACTCCATCCTGTTCTGGGCTGCATGATCTTGGGCAAGCCAGGCTCACTTCCCTATGCTGGAGTTCCTTGATCTGTGAAGCAGGAATAATGACACTCACCTTCCTCTTTATGCACAGGTCTAGTGCTTTAACTAAGTGGGTTTTCTCCCCTGCTTAAAACAACAACAAAATCCTCAAGGCAGCCTTTTTACAGTATTTGAATAGAATCCCAGCTGCATCTAAAATAACGGCTCTGCAAAGAATTCTGCTAACTTGCCATCTATGGAAAGAAAAAGAAACTAAAAGCTCCTTTCTGCCACTCCAGCCTTTTGTTGCTGTGTGGGATATAAGGTTAATCCTATCCAAATCCTGTTGAACAAGTTTCTTCCCCAAAGTGACTGCAGGATGACCAAATACTTTGAAGTAACAAATAGGCCAAGCTCCAGAGTCCTGGAACTGCAGAGGCAAGACAAATACTCTCCAATCCAAGTCAGTGTGACAAGTTTTCTCTCCGATATCCTGGCATGCACGCCTGGAATTGTACTGACAGCAGGATTTCCTTGCTCATAAGAAAAGCAGGATATTGGCTCTGACACAAGCCACACAGTTCAAAGAGACCCTAATCTAAATTATTTGAAGTGACCCTGATTTCTTGGCATTTATAGCACAGGCTTTATGAAGATTACATGGGCATATCACTTGAACATGTGTTCTGTGTATCATTAAGATTTTGCTCAGGTCATAAACTTGAATTTCCCTAGAGTGATTTAGAAAAAAGAAAACAAGCTAACACTAGCCAGAATAGCTCTGCCTTTTACAAAAACAGAGATACATGCCTAAAATAGGTAGTGATATCCTTCACTAGTAAATGGGAGACAGACAGAAAATTTTGCCTAGTACATGCATGACTGAGTTTCTCACAGCAACAGCCATTGTATTATTTGGTCAAAATGGAAGAGTTTATACCCAAAACACTGATCCCTTATGTTCTTTCTCCAGACCCTACAGGCAGAGTACTGTATTTTCTGGACTGTAAGAAACAAGGTTGCTACAAATGGAGCCTGTGAAACACAAAGTTTAGGTGGCAGAATTGTATTTTCAAACTGTGCTTAGGAGGTTGCCTGAGAAGGACAGAAAGCATGGGTTTATTTGAAACCCTTGCTACTTCAAGATGTTTGCAGCTCCTCTTCAGTGAATTACAAAGTGTATTGATAACAAGCTGCCTCCTGTACTTCATCATCCCCCATGAATTGTAACCTGAACACATTTCAGCCTCCATACCACTATCTTCAGTATCCCAAAACCACTCTTTTGCTCCTGCCAGCACCCTCACTGTCTCTGCTTGCCTTGACCCCAGCCCCACAGCATGAAGGACACATTTCTCTGGAGAGCCTCCGTTGCTGTCTGATTCCCTCCAAAGACAGTTTTGTTCCTAGCTGCTCCTCCTATGCGACTGATCCCCACATCCTCAAAAGCCACACTGTTGCATCCTAATTCTTTTGCTTCAAAGGTTACATCCTGTGATGAAGTCTAGTGTTTGTTTGCTCAGTCCATGGTGTGAGAAAAAAGGCATCACGTTTTCTAGTGAAGCTGATAAATAACTTGCTACCTTTAAGTTATCTAAATTACCTTTTGTTCATCAATAGATCTGAAGTGAACTTTTTGAGACATGCAGGTGGTAAATTTTTGAACAAACAATTCCCTGCCTCATGAACTTAACTCTGATGTATTGGGAACATCCCTAGCCTTACAGTCTCACATTTATGACAGGCAGGAATTATTTAGCTTGGGTTTCTGGGACAGCAATGGGAGTCACCAACAAAGATCCTTCCATGTGCTTTGTGTCCATACGACAATACTCATCAGTTTGTCCCGGTTTTATCATGCTGCCTATGGAATCCACTTCTGCTGCTCCAGTGTGTTTTCAGCCATTAACTGTCCCTCCTCATCTCCACTACCACTCCATTCTGAGAGGCATCTTCCAGTTCCAGGATCTATAAAGCCATTGAGGCAGGCAGCAGCAGTGATGGTAAGGCCTGTGGCCAAGGGCTAGATTGAGACAGACTCAATTATTGTGGATGTTTGATGTTGCCACAGGCCACCTGATCAGGAAGAGGAAGCCAATGAGGCCTTTTACAGACAGTTGGAGGTAGCCCCACTGTCACAGGCCCTGGTTCTCATGGGGGACTTCAACCACCCCCGTATCTGCTGCAAAGACAACACAGCTAGGCACACACAGTCCAGGAGGCTCCTGCAGAGCATTGATGATAATTTTTTCAATGCAGGTGGTGGACAAGCTAACGAGACAAGGTGCACTCCTGGACCTCACAAACAAAGAAGGACTGGTTGGGGGCAGCCTTGGCTGCAGTGACCATGAGATGGTGGAGTTCAGGTTCCTGTGTGGAGGAAGCAGGGCAACAAAGTAGGACTGCAGACCTGGACTACAGGAGAGCTAACTTTGGCCTCATCAAGGACCTCCTTGCAGGAATCCCATGGGTCAGGGCTCTAGGTGCAGGTGTCCAAGAGACCTGGCTAGCATTCAAGCATCTCTTCCTCCAAGCTCAAGATCGGTGCATCCCCACGAGTAGGATATTGAGCAAAGGGGACAGGAGGCCTGCATGGACAAGCAAGGAGCTTCTGGTAAACCTCAAACCAAAGTTTATGGGATGTGGAAAAAGGGACAGGCCACTTGGGAGGAATAGGGAGGGTGGTCAGAACATTCAGGGAGGTGATGAGGAAAGCTAAGGTCCATTTGGAATTAAATCTGGCAAGGGCAACAAGAAAGGCTTCCTCAAGTACATCAGTAGGAAAAGGATGACTAGGGAAAATTATGTAGTAAATCTCTTCCAGATTCCGTCCACTTATCCAGCACCAACCTCTGTCCTATGCATAACATTGTAGCTTTTGGTAAAAATAACTTTCTGTTAGCTCTTGCTACCTTGAATAACCACCATGTAGCATCCAAACATTTAAAATACACATCATTTCTTCTCTTGACCTTAATTTTCTTTTTCCTTTCAACACTATCCCTTGCTAAATGTAAGCTCAAATAGTTCATGACTGTTTCAAGCAAGTTCATGACATATCAAGCCTCCCTCTCAGTGGCATAACGTAGTAAGGGCTAGAGCACTGATAGGGAGGGAGTCAGCTTATATATGCAAACATAGTGCTTCCTGGCTAGATGCAGATGAGTTTCATTTATAATCCGATGCTTTGTTTAAAAGCTACATATCCTGTATGCAAACCATTATGCTAATGTGTTTTATTGAATATCAAAATTCATCACACTAAAATGTTAGTAAAAATGTTTCTGAAATGTCAGTGAGATTAAGCTCTGTCTAGATGTTTCTGTTTAGATAGTACTAAGTGCACAATGATACGTACCTTAACATATACAAGTTCTAATGGACACTGGCAAACTGGAAACATCTGCTCATCACGTCACAGGTGATTCAGTGTAGATCCATTTCCCTTCAGGTCTCATTCCATATTGCTTTTTAGTGCTCTTGCCATAATAGTACATTGTTCTAAAACACTTCAGACAAAATAGTAAGGATTGCCCAAAGACCAGGTAGTTTCCATTCTGCACACCTGGTAACCGTATATCATCGTTGAGATGTTGAACTTCCTTTTTCTATTGTTGTCAGTGCCAAAGATGGCAAACATAGAAGTCCTGTTTCTTTGCCTCCTGATCTACTTTTGTATCAGCCAGCAACAAATTCCAAAACGCAGCGCAAAACTGGAAACAGTTCCCGAAGGCTCTTAACTCACCCAGACTTTCAGAAAGAGGGAGTCATCGAGACATTCTGTGTAGCCTCATTAACATCTGGTATTCAAGTTTCTTCTTTTCCCAAGCTCCAAAGAGGTAAAGCAAAGCAAACACTGGAAATTCTCTGAAGACCTGATTGATCAACAATCTGGCTGTTACATGATCCAAGTCTCAGAAAAAAGCTTACAAAATATGCAAGATTTTGGTTGAAGAGTTAAATTATTTTTTGTCATTCAAGATGCTTTCTGCCACCTAAAAGTTATGCCACACTTCTTGTGCATACTGTCCCAAGAACAAAATTTGCTTTCCCATCTTCCTTTATGATTCGGTTTGGTGCTAATAACTGAAAGAGTAATTAAACAAAGAGGACATGCATAAAAACACAAAAGTCAAAAGATGATACATCTGCTGGCCAACATCAGGACTAAAGTATGCTACAAAGTCATGGCAGTTTGGCAGCAACATGCCATTAAATTTACTAAAATGAATTTCTGCTTTAAAATAAACTATGCTGACTACCATATCTCAAACATCTAGGCCTGCACAACTGTATCTGTCACACATCTACTTGATACAAAAAGGACCAAAACAAGACTTCAAATATTACCTTGCTCCCTGCATTATTAAAACTTATTTTATTTCTATCATCATTGAAACCCTCAAAATAGTTTCTTTTTCTCTGTGATAGACTAACCCTTCTCTGTATTTACAGTGCTTCTCAAATTTCTGCCATCATCCAGTTTGATCATTACTCCCAGTTTTTATGCCCAAAATCAACATCACAACTTTACATGCAGGAGGTCCAAGACCAGTCCTACAGGAATTCCACTAGTAGATCCTAACTCAGCAAGCCTGGCACTTCATTCTTCATGTCTGCCTGCCATCCTCCTGACTATTTATATCCTTACATATCACACAGTACCTGTTTCTTCCCCTTCCCTTCTGTTTAACCAGATGTTCTCTATGTGGTACTGTACTAAAAGTTCAACTTTACTGCCTTTGGAGACAGGAGCAATGTTTTCCTCACTGTTTAGTGTGTTTAGATATCCACCTAGCCACAGAAGGGGACTGCTATCAAGTGGGTGAGCAGATGGGGGGGAAAAGCATCCCCAAACAAGGTACCCAGCCAAATGTCACTCACTAGTGACAGCTGCCACCTTCCTCCCACTCTTACCAAACCTGCTCTTCCTGTTCTCTGTGGAAAGCTGCATGGTACAGCTGCCCTCACCAAATGAGTTATTTCCTACCCAAAAAAGACCCCAGAACCCAAACCTGCAAAGCAGCAGAAAGACAGTTCTTGTCCCTGCTCAGTATGAGATGACACCAGCTCCAGGCAAGGCTTAGTAACAGCAGAAAGCCAGCCGCCTATAAAGCAAAAACACCTAACCAAAAAAGAGCTGATCCTGCCTAAGCTGTCAGTAAACAGGGGCTTGCTTTCAGCTCCTCGGGCACAAGGCAGGATCAAGCCCCCAGACTGCAACGTGAAAACAGTGAGACAGTTGTTTTTAATTATTTATCCATTCTAATCCCATTTATTGAAAACATTTTAAGGATTAGAATATATGACATTGACCTAGCCATGAACTACAACATGAGTACATTGCCCATTACAGTTACATTTTCACTGCCAATGTCATTTTCAGAATCCTTTTATTTTATGAAATGTTTGGGAGATTTTAACAAGCCAAAAGTGAATTTTCTACATCCATCCAATACAAGTGATTGCTCATAATAAGGATAAGCAGTCTTACCTTGCATAACTTTCCACAAAATAAACAAAGGTCTCAAAACATCAGTTTTGTAAGAGGTTTTTGTTACAAATTAAAACCAGAAAACTACTGGCTAAACATACAGAATACAAAGACTAACCTACCCACTTTACAGAGATATTTCCATATGTTTGTTTAATACTTGGAGGGTGAACGCATCCCTCTCCCGATCACACTGAAGTAGCAATCACAGACTCCATGCATTGCTCAAAAAATTATTCTCAATCTGTCCGGTAGAGGGCAATGACATACACACAGAGTGAAAAGTTAAATTTGAAATGCACACTTGTAAAAATAAAATAAAATTAAGTTAAAATAAAACAAACGCTTTAGAACTTACAAGGATATTTTTTATTTGTTTTATCTAGAATATTTATCTTCAGGGGTATATAGTTCACTGTCCCCCACTTTAATGCCTTAGAGGACTACAAAACTCAACATTGTACATTAAAAATCTTACTGATGTTTTTGCAAAACTGACCGCTATCTATACAGCAATAGGACAGCTTTCCATAAAAGAACTTATCTTTATTTTACATTGTACTGCAGGATGAACGCCAGAAGTGTTTTTGTCCCCTTGGCAATACAGATTTTAGTTGCTAAAAAACCTCTGCTTTTTGTTTAAAATTGGTCTGGAAGGATACTGTTAAAGCACTTTCTTCTGGCCACTCACCCATCTACTGCAAAGAATGCTCACAGCCATTAAATAAGATATCATGTTTATATGGAAAGCTGCTGCCACAGTCCAACTGTTTCTTTTACAGTTCTCAGAGAAGATCTGTGCTTATTTTTTTCCAACTACACTTAGAAATAACGCATAACTTCTTCAGATGTCTGCAGCACCTTCCCCTGACTTGCAGGTACAAGGCAGTCAGGTGCTGAAGCACTGAACCATCCCTGCCAGCTGCTCGCGGAGCCCAATAGCAAGGCAGGACTGCCAGCAGTGCCCAGCACCTCTACTTCTTCAAGGGTCGGAGAACCCCTGCTTGGACACCACAGACACGGCAGAAATATGAGGGGGACAAGCACTCTTCACACAAGCCACCATGACAAGTGGGTGTTTACATCTGGTTATGACTCGTTTCAGATACTGTCACCTCAGGTTATCAAGACCCCCAAAGCTTTCCACCGCAGAGGCTGGTGTGAGCTCGGGTCACATTCCCAGGTCTCCTCCCTCCCAACTGCAGAAATGGAGAAAAAAAATCAGCTGTGAAATATAACCCATTAGCAGGCATGAAAACGCAAAGCCGCTCACAAGTAATGGCACGTTTTCTGATTTCTCCTTTTTTGTTGGTTTTTTTTGGGAGGGGTTGTTTGTTGTTTGGTGGTTTGTTTTTTTTTTTTTAATATGGCAATGAATGGTTTATGTCAACACATGTCAGCATCTGAACAGTTTTTCCAGGGTATCCAACTCACTTGGCTGAACATGGTAGTTGCTGCAGCAGCTGGTGAGGACTCAGCATTTGCTACAGGAACGCTGCAACACACTCCCCCCTTGGAGGGAGGAACAAGCCTCCCGAAGCCCAAGTGCACTGGCTGCTGCCAGAGTTCACAGGCAGCTGGCAAGAAGCCTCAGACTCCTGATATCAAGATGCTGGTCTCAGGATTGACTGGTTTCCTATAGCAGCTGCCGCAGCTGGAAGCACAAGGAAGCCCCCCAGACTGGAGAAGCACCCGCGGAGCAGCTGCCCAGAGCAGAGTGTGGAGGCCCTGGAGTCTGCAGCACAGGCAGCAAGAAACACGGGTTTCAGTGAAAGCTCACAGCTGATACTTTTAGGACAGCCTTACACTTCATATGGGCTGGATTTGCCTGCGCAAAAAGGCATTTTTGGAAGATACACAACTCACAACTCATGGAGTGACTGTCACAGGTTGTATGGCAACCCCTCACTGCTCTGGTTACATTCACCTCACTTTTTTTTACATTTTCTTCATCATAAAGACACCTCAAAGGTGTTTTAATTTTTAATCAAAACAGATGCTTGAAGAACTTGATCGCAGTTCTAGAGAAGCACAGATATGACTACCTACCTACGCCAACTGGTTTAAAGCCTTGGGTATAGCCTGCGTAGAAAGCACCAGTGAAATTTGTTAAGACTGACAGACAGAAAAATTATCTTACTGGTAAAAAGTAATTCAGGTTAAAAAATTTGTATCAATTTTTGTAATTCTTTAACATAATATTACATTTAAATAAAATCTAATTCAGTGAAGAATTTACATGTTCTCAGAAAAAAAACATGAAGGCTACATACTGCTACTGGTTTTTCATAAGTTAGATGTTGACCAAATCAATCTATTGAAGAGAAAAATAGTACTGATTATTTCTTTTTTTTCCATTGTACTTTATATATATTTATGGCACCATTTCAATAAGCAGCAATAAGAACTTCCCATACAATCTGCGACAGTCATTTTATGAGGTGTGAATTAGAGTTGTGGATCTTCCAAAATGAAACAGAATCAATAATCTACCTCTTGAAGGAGGGAAACACCTAATTTTAATGAAATTATGCAACCTTCACTATTGTGGGCTTACCTCATCAGGAAAGCAAAGTAACTAGCTATATCTAGAAAGGCTATATCTAGACATAGCATATGATCATATTCCAACTGCAATCAATTCTTATCTGTCAACATACAGAGGGTTTCTGTATGCTTGGGCTTCTGTAAACTTGACTCAAGGAAATCCCTTCAAATTAGGCAAAGCAAGCATTTTAGCATTTCACAGCTGTACTGCAAAAGCACCTGCGTCTTTTGCTCAAGGGTTTGAAACTTTTTTTGTTAGATAGTATGCAAACCCCAAACAACAAATTAAGGTTGTAACTCAAAGAGATTTTGGCAAACTATTAAGAAAAAAAAAAAAAAAATGTCCTCTGTGATACACAGGACCTTGTCAGATGGCACCAATTAGCAGAAGCCATGACAGCTAGGTTACATGCACCAAACATGGAATTAAGGTACAGCGTGCTGCGAACAACAGTCAGCATGCAGAAACTATGTGGGAGACATTTCAAAACATACAAGTTACCCTTGTAAGATGGCACAGCACAAATCTCAAGCGTGCCTATATGGAAGCCTGGTAAAGACACAGAAAGAGTCTGCAGCCAACACACTTGTACAGCATAGCAGGTTCTGCGCCAGGAAGGCAAAGAGTCACATAATAAGGCCTTGCAGGGCAGGTGGGAAAAAGTCAAAGCCACCAGCTAGAAAAGCTATTTTGGGTTATGTGAATGGGAATTTTTTGAATGTGATAAAAATAATTCTCCTGCTCTGCCAGAAGAGAACAGTCCCAGTGAGATACCTGCATACTGTCCTCAGGTCCAGCAGCAATCATTCCACCTTGCCCAAAACCCCCATACACCATCTGCTCTTCAAGGAAAGGTATTTTCTGCTATAATTAACATAAATTGTCCCTACATTCTAGTAAGCCATTTATTTTCCCAATGGGCAGCAACATGCTAGCATAATTGCCTCCAAAAAGTTAACTTCAGTTAAGCCTCATCTACAATGTCATTTCCCACCTCTTGGAGGCAAGCATACAGCCCAGGTAAATCCTGATCCCTGTCTCAGGGTGAGACCTGGGCACACATCCCCCTGCCCTGCCCCTGCCTTCGCTTCCCCAAGGAAATGAACTCAAAGAATGCAGAGGCATGTAAGGAGCCACAGCAGGATACATCCTCAGCCCGGGCAATCAGAAGGTGGCTCATAACATATCTGACCCATAGCCTAGATGTGACATGTTGACACTGTTCTGAAGATGATGAAAATACAGTTTTGCAGGGCATAAACAATACAGATACCACTAAGGCAAGCAGTCTTCACAAACGCTAGCAAGTGAGCAGGCACAGTTTTGCAGAACGGGGATTTTCAGCCAGCTTGCCTGATAGCCTCAGGAAGCTGAGTCAAGTTGTATGAACTGCACAGCTTTGGGAAAGGCAAGAGATCCTCCAATTTCCAGCCAGTTTGAAAGGAGTCAATCACAGCCAGTACTAACCAGCTGAGACTGAAGAGAACCTAAGCAAAGAAACCGTCTTCCCCTTCTGAAGTTTGTTGCCTGGGTTGTAAGCATCCTTTACACACTGTTGTGGCTTAGTAAAGTCTGCCAGGAGCCCTGGGCAGCAGCTGGTACAAAACATGCTTTCTGGGGCTGATTTTAGCTATTTAAGACAGGTTCACAGATCCACTGAGCAAGGTAAAAGATCCAGGTTGCTTAAAACTGTAGAAAGCGTCCTTTTACTCCTCCCTGCCACTCATTCTATCCCAGCTTTTGAGTGTGAGATGCTGGGTGGTGTTGCAGTGAAGATCCATAGACATCGAGGTGCCCTCTTTGGAACAAGATTGAACATGAAAAAATATTCATCTGGACCTTCATTTTAAAGCACAATACTTGTCTAATTCCACACCCAAGTATTTAAAGCTTAGTTCTGGAAATAACCTGCTAGCCTTAGCCATTAATGTCTAAAGAACCTATTCAACTGCTTTTCTTTTTATACTCGCTAAAGCTGAATCAACAAGATTGCAGAGAGATGTCTGAGATCAGAGTAACTGCAGAGCTGAATTTAGCCCAGCAGTATTTTTGTTTAAAGGAAAAGCATAGAATGGAGAAATACTGTACTCCCAAGCGTTTTGGACTGCATGAAGGACAAACTCATTAGGCTGGAAAGCAGTACTTCTATCTATATCTAGTAAATGTATAGACAGCATCTTAACCCATTTGTCGGGAGGTTCCTTTAGTAACTACCGCTTTCTAAAGAGGCTTTTAAAAAAAGACTTTATTGCTGTATAGAAAAAAGGAACATAGCAATTGAAATATACAGAAATATATAAAATGTGACATGCCTAAATGTCGTATTTTCACCGGTTCACAGAATTATTTCTCATTTCTTGCACAGTATTTTAAACAAGAAAATATAATCCCTGCACCTGCCTCCTCTCCCCAAAGGGAGCAAACAAAAATAATTTTAAAAGATAAGATAAAGGTGCTAAAGGTAATTTATAGGATCACAGCTTAATTCAGGTTGGAGGGATCTCTGGAGGTCTCCAGCCCAGCCTTCTGCTCAAAGCAGGGTCAGCTAAGGTCAGAGAAGGTTTCTCAGGGCTTTATCCGCTGGGCCTCAAAAAACCTCCAGGGATGGAAGTTGAACAACCTCTCTGGGCAGCCTGCTTCACTACTTGACTGTCTTCAGAGTGAAAAAGCTTTTCCTTAGAGCCAATTCAAACACCTTGTTTCAATTTATGCCCATTGTCTCCTGTCCTTCTACCATGCACTGCCACATGTGAAGAGCCTGGCTCCACTTTCTCAATAACCTGCTCTAGAAATTGGGGGGCTGCCCTTAGATCCACCTGAAGTCACCTCTTCTCCAGGCTGAACAAGCCCGAGTCCCTCAGCCTCTCCTCACCAGCCGAGTGCTCCGGCCCCAGCCCCCTTGGTGGCCCTCCACACTCACTAGAGTTTAGCAATGTCTTTCTTATATTTAGAGATCCAAAACCTGACACAGTACTCCAGGGGCAGCCTAACAATTGCTGAGTAAAGGGGGTAATCACATCCCTCTACCTACGTATACTTCTGTTAATACAGCCCAGGATGCTGCTGGCTGCCGCCTTTGCTGCTGGGGCACGCCGCTGACTCATAATCAGTTTGCTGCCCACCAGGATGGTCAGGTTCATCTCTGCAGAGCTGTTCCTCGGCCTGTACTGTACCAAGGCCAGGTTTCTGCCCAGGTACATGACTTGGCTTTTGTCCTTGCTGAATTTCATAAAGTTCCTGCTAGCCCATCTTTCCAGCCTGTCTATGTCCCTCGATGGTACCTTTGCCCTTAAGCGTATTGACTGGTCCCCCCAGTTTGATATTATCTGCAAACTAAAAGCCAACCTCCCATCACCTCTACCCGGTCACTGTCAAAGATGTTCATTGACAGATCCCACGATAGAACCCTGTGGACTCTGTTCAAGCAGACACATTACTGAGAACATATCCATCTGGTACATCCAAACTCTGAACATTTAATAAGCAGGCAGGATTCCAAGGCTTAAGATTACAAATATAGCAGCATATCAAAATTTAATATTTAATCTAGCCATAGAAATCAGCTTTTAGAGTGGTATTTACGTGACATAACTTTAGCATTAATTCTAGTCACCACAGGCTTCTTTTATAGTCAGCAGAGAAAAAAAAAATCAGTACAAACTGGGGACCAACTTGTTAGACTGTTTAGCAGCTTTGCAAGGACTTCAACAGCGTATTGGCAAACAGGAGAAAGTACAGTAGCGGAGCATTAAATTACTAAGACTGTCACTTCAGCAGCTGGAGGTACTCAGAGATATACAAGGACAGGCCAAAGACGCTGGGTTAGGTTATCTTGAAAAAAAGAAGGCCAAGTGTTGAATTTAACTAGCTGAAGGTGAGTTGTAGAGAAGGCAGCATGAGAGTCTTCTCAAAAGTGCACAACCAAAGGACAAGAGACAACGGTCACAAATTGTGATGCAGGAAATTCTGATCAGACATAAGGGGAAAATTAATCAAAGGACAAGTGGTTCAGCACTGAAAAAGGTGGCCAGAAAGGCTGCAAACTCTCCATCCTTGGATATTTTCAAAACTCAGCTGGATAGGCCCTGAGCAATCCGATCTAACTTGGAACCTAGCCTGGGTTTGAGCAAAGGGTTGGACCAGTAACTACGAGAGGGCCCCATTAGTCTAAATTTTTCTCTGATACTATGAGAAAGGCCCCTTCACTAGGTGATTCATCTTGTCCTAAAATAGGTGTCTAAAATAGATTAAGTGAATCACCATCTGGCGGTGCCTGTGCCTCCCTGAATACATTCTCCACTGAATACAAAGGCAACCTAAGCTGACCAGCTATGATTAGACGTCTTAGAGTGAGACATCTGTAAATTGGAAGAGACGAGAAGCAGTATTAATGAATTCCATCCCAAAACAATAAAGTTCTTGCCTTGTTTTGTATATTACCCTTTTAGGGCACAAACCACTTTCTTAATAACTGATCTCTTAATTGTGGGAGAAGGTGTGGACAAGACCCTCATGTAACATCTAAAAATTAAAAATGATAACTCAGAATTTGATCTCCACAGTTAGCTTAAGTAGTTTGCTGACGTATGAACACTTCTCTTCATAATGCAATGGCTACAGTTTTATGATTGGGTATACTTTATAATATGTAGTAGCTTTGTCTTTGAAGACAGCTGGCTAATTAGAAGCTGATAGGATGTTCTTCCCTAGTATGAAGATACTTCTCTTTTGACAGCCTTACATATCAAGGCCATAGTCAACAAAGAAGAAATGAGTTTAAAAGCTCAGATGATCTAGAATTTTTTTGTTATTTTATGAACTATAAATGCTTTAAGAACACAATCTAGAGCTGTCTGAAATTTTCATTGAAAAAAACCCCACATATTTGACATTAATGGGTAGGAACAGTTCAAGTTCTGGGCATTTTTTGGTCCTTAGGAACAGCCTTTAGCTAGAAAACATTTATCTCCTCCTTTTAACCTGAACGGAAAAAAAAAAAAGGAGGTAGATGAAAAATCAAAAGAAAAAGATCAGAAAAAAAAAAAATCAGCCCTCCACATCAGCAGAACAATTTTATTTTATCAAAAAAGAACTGAAGCATAATTAAAAGTATTAAACTATTTTAAAATAAGTCAAGTTTGCTGGTATTTTTCAACTTCTCTTTTTAACAGCTCTTTTGTCTCATGCTCCGCAACAAGATTGTACTAGAGCCCTGGACTCCGCCCCTGTGAATTTAATCACAAAATATAAAGTAGGCACTATTTATTTAGATTGCTAAATGCTTTGTTACAAAGGAAGGGGAAGGGTCAGGGAACGTATAGTGGGATATGCACATTTACTGAGGTCAGCGTTCATATTATTTGACAACTTTGGCTTGTAATTTCTTTGGTTTTCCTTCAATAGGGTTTTTACTTCTAATAGATACGCTTGATAAATGCCTCCAGGTTTACATACAGAAGTTTGAAGTGAGAAATCTTCTGAAGAATGCTGAAACTTTAAACATGCTTATATATTGAGAAAGTAACTTACGCATTCCACTCCCAACAGTGCACATAGAAACCCAGCCTTATGTTTGTGTGTGTGTGCTTTAAGAGGCCATAGCAACCTATATCTGCCACACAAAAACTTCTTTGGACACCTTCTGTCTACATTTGTATTTCCAGTACTGTCAAGTGTTCACATCCAGGGATACATTTTCTGGATACCTTGGAGTCAGCTGAGAGACCAGGCCAGCTCACACCTCCGTTAGCACACATGGTGGGGGGCAGCTGGGCAAAACTGCCTTGTTCACCATGCCCTTCCTCTGGAGAAGGCGATGGAAACAAGGACGAGCATATCAGGTTCTAGTTTTCCAAAGACAACATCAAAATAAATGTCTTTAAGCAGCCCATGTGGGGAATCTGATGTGAAGGCTCTATTTTTCTCTCTAGGCTCTCTGGTACTGACCCTGAGCTTGTATCCAAAAAAAGCTTTCTTGAGTCAAGATCTTCACATGCCCTAAGTATCAATACATACTCAGCAGTTAGATGTTCCTTTTTAATACTGAAGCCTTATCAGGGCAGTAAAAACAAGTCAGGTTCTGTCACAGTGAGGCAGACATTTCCTCAGAATAAGGTATACAGATGCAGGATAAACAAATACTCATAGTTTCAGGAAAAAGCAAGAACTAATAATCTAATTAACTTTTTTTTTTCATCCACCCAAAGCAATGTCCCATTGCAATAGACAACTAATTCCTCTAGACCTTTTGACTTCTATAAGACCGCACAATGCTCAAGCCTCAGTTGACTCTCGGCACAAGAGGATACGGTGGAGAACAGGAGGTCAGCAAATGCAGTCAGACATCCTACAGCAATCACACGCACCAAAAAACAGTGGACTTTTGGAGGTAAGTTTTGAAAGATACCTACACGATCACTGGAAGAACTGGGATACTATAGCCATGGTATACAAAGATGATATAACACTTTGTAGAGAAAGCAGTTACCAGACCAACCAATAAACATTTGATAGTATAGAGAAATGCAAGCTAAGCATAAGAAACATTAATGTATATAGTGCAGAATTCTTTTTCAAAAGACAATAATGTACTTTTGATACATGCGGAGTTCACATTTATAGCCTATAACAAGATTTTAACTACAAGGTATTTGAGAACCCAGGAGCCTCAGTAAAGCCTTCCATTCAGGAAAAGAAGGTATAACACATGCTGTACTTCTATACTTAACGATGGCTTTCATAAAAAACATTATGTACTTGCTTGGCATCAAAATTCTCAAGAAAAAGACACTCTTGAATTTACAAAAACAAGTTACATCCTATAGAAGCCAACAAATAAACACAGAGAGACACCTATATGCAGAGTCAAGTATTTGTTGAAAGCATTACATTATCAATCATGTCTTTCACGTTAGCATCCCAAAGGTTTCAATTCATATATGGCTTCCCCATCAATGGATGAGCCTACGTGCTCCAGCTTACAATTGATTTTTAATTTTTTACACACACATACACACAAAAAAGAAAAACCCAAACCCACTCCACATAACATAATAGAAACATGAGTTACTTCTTTGTGGGATAAATTATCTCATTCAGATCTACCACTGCAAAACAAGATGCTTATTTAACAAAACACACTCCTGTAAACACAAGTCAGTTTTATATTCTGACAGATAACTGTGGTGAGGTTCTGCAAGACACGTGTTCAGCTTTGTCCAGCTCTCCTCTTTTCCAAAAAGCTTACTGCAGGACACAGAAGAACACTATTTGCTCCTTATCCAACAGCCTGCCAGCACTTCTGAATTAGCTATTAACCTTATTAAAAAAGTAAAAAGTTAAACAGACTTCAGTTATGCCAGAACAAACCCAGAGGGAAAGAGAAGCTATTTGTCATGGAAACGTTGAAGGATATTTTGAAGGAACTGTGACAATGCTTATGGAGAAAGGCTCATGTGCTGA
Organism: Falco naumanni; assembly: GCF_017639655.2. NCBI lineage: Eukaryota > Metazoa > Chordata > Aves > Falconiformes > Falconidae > Falco > Falco naumanni. The sequence goes on along the minus strand of NC_054059.1, from coordinate 39,287,640 downwards.
AACCTTCTACAGAATATCATCCTCCCTGTAAAACCTGTTAGATTAATTTAAAAGGAAAGCCATAAAAAGAATAATATTTTTTACTAAACAATTAATGCTGTCAAATAATGTCTATAGAGCTGTATTGGTTACACATCTAATAAAGTCAGTGTAACTTTTTCCTAAGGGAAATGGCATTTTTCCTACATATACTAAAAAGTTCCCTTCTCCATGTTCCAGAGATTCTCCAAAAGCCAACTTCCCTTTTGTTAACTGGATATCCAGCATCCAGCCATTCTGTACATCACACAGATGAGAGGAAGTTCCCTGGCTGCAAAGAAAGACCCAAAATTACAGCACAACCATGGAAAACTATGGTCAGAGGGGATAGGAAGAACAGAAGGAGCAAGTAACTTCTGCTGCATATACTTTGTTTGGCAGCAGAAACAAGGATGGCCTTTGTGGGGCACACCAGGATGGGAGCGCATACATTCTGAGAAGACAATCCGGGTTTCACCACGCAGCTGGCAAAGTCTATGAAACTCCCTCACAGGTCCTTCTACCAGCCCTGCCTGCTGAGAAGTCACTCTACACATCCATGAGCAAGAGAAGAGGGGAGCAGAAAGACACAGACACAACTGACAAACCTGTTTCCACATGAGGAACAGCCCCGAGCCAAGCACCAGCACTGAAAGCAACCCATCTGGTAGCTGAGAAACCAGCCTTGCTCTCTAACTACTTCCCTCCCACAGCAACGGAACGTACCCAAAGGCAAGTGCTCACACCCTGTTGTGACTTGGCCATCACTAAGAAAGAGGATGTCCTAAGGAACCTTTACTTGTAAGTTTCTGGACCAATAACAATCTGAATCAGAACTTAATAAAACCGTTAACTTTCATTAGGTTCAAACAGAGTTTACAGTGATTAAGGAGAAAGGCCAATCCTAAAGAAGTCTATGACAAAACCACCAAACCCAAGATTTTACATTTTTCTGCTGTTTCAGAGCCACTATTGGAACTGTTAAAGTTTCAGCTATGCAAATATGAAAACTTTATTATTTTACAATTAACAGATACCAATGCACACATGCTTATTCTCAGTAAGTACTAGTCTTTACTCCAGAGGCATTCTGTCAGCTAATTGTAAAATAGGAAATTACTCAGTATGAACAAAAAGATTTCAGAGTCTGGGTTTTATTTTAGAGCATTAAGATTTCTATATTGATACATACCCAATACCGTCAGATATTACTTGTCTTTTGAACTGGGAACTATGAAATATTGTTTCCTATGTGAGAACATGCATAAGACATCTGGTTTTAGAAGAAGTTTGCCCATGTTTTTCCTATAACAAGGCCAGATCAAAAACTGCAGGGGCAGGGTCTTCGAATTTTGAATGAGTTGTAGTCTTATGAATATCCTAAAGCATGTTCAGGCAGTCAGCTTTAATGCCATATTCTGGGAATTTTCATTTTTTTCCCCTGCATTGTTTCTAGTACTTTGTGCTGACAGTTCTCATGCTTTATTATATTTTGTGTCTTACCCTGAAATGCCATTCCTTTTTGCATGACTGAAGTTTTGAAAGCTCCAATCGATTCATTTAACTATAGTAAAATCACCATGTATTATGTTATTGCACGAGAAGTCCCCATTCCCTCCAAGGGGGGTGGGGAGGGAAATCAGTTAGCCATAATTGTTAAAAAAGAAGAGAAAGAGAGGAGGTGTATATGAAACTGCTTTTTGTCTGGCTTACTTATTCAAAACTTTTCCAATCATAATCTCGCAGATCAATAGAATATCCAGTTCAGGACTTCCTTGTAACTTCTAACAGTGAAACATTAGCAAGATCCTAGTACCTGTTCTCCAGTGGGGACAAGTTTGTAACATAACTTGAAATCTAAGTCATCATTGTTTTACTTCCGCAAATTTTACTAGTCCTGATTGTGACAAAAAGAACTGGCTCATTTTGAAGTGAAAATATTTGTTTTATCAAGCCTTAGAACATAAAAGTGATGGAGAACCTCATTTATCAGACATATAAAAAATAGGTAAGACTATTGAGCAATAGCTAAGTAAATACAACTGCCATCTATCAAAAACACAGACAGAAAGACCAGCTTCAATCTAGGAAAGCATTCCAGAATATAAAAAAATACTTTGCGCTAAGAGGACTTCAGTTTTCTACTTAAATGTATTTAAATAAGGATTTACAGGTAAAAGGAGAAAAAGAGCCACTAGATTTTGAAAACCAGGGTCAAAACCAATCCACATGAAGTCCAGCTGCATATCGATATTCGTGACCACAGCTTGTAAGCATGCTGACATAACTAATAAAACACTGCAAGCACCTGGAAGGCACAGACTCAGGAGACCAAGGGAGTGAAATGGAGGCACAACGCCGTTCAGTAAAAGCTCTGGTGATTTTCAGAGCTGGTCCCCACTCTCCCACCCAAACTTTGCAGAAATTCGTATCTACGCCAGAACTTTAGCAGATCTTCAGACACATGAAGGGGGACAATGCTACAGCAGAGAATCCCAGAGTAAGTGAGAGAAAAACCTTTAGATGTCAGATTTTAAAAAATTGTTCTTAAAAACTTAGAAAATAGAAACTTGCATACTTTCTAATGGAAAAAAGGAGACAAGTCAAACCCCTACAAGGCATCGATCTCCTAACAGAAAACACTATAAACATTACTCAAATAAGTTATCACTTGACTCTCCCAGACCATGTTCCACTAGCCACAGCATAGTAACTAAATGCAGTCAGAGACTGTAAACCAGAGGAAAGAAACAACAAAAAGGTACAAAACAGCCTAAAATTTTCCATATTAGTGATGATACAATGAACTGGGGGAAAAAAAATAGAAAAGTGACAGAAAACCAGTTTTTCCTCTATCAGTTACATCTGACTTTCCAAAAGCATGGACGAATGCAGAATAATTCAGCAATTAAGGGTCAACGTGACTTTACACTGAAAGAGTAAAATTACAACAGCTCTTTGACACCTCTCATGTTCTAAGAAGGCTTGCAGTATGACAAGTACACACTACAAATTCACACGGATATGTGAAAACATCATCATGCCAGGTTCACACAGGTTCTCAGTTGATTTAAAGTTTGGGGGCTGAATCATGTCAAAAACTCTAGGTACAAATTCTGTTTAGCATCAACGTAATATTTAAAACACAAGCAATCCTGAGGTTGCTCCGCTCACTCTATAGGTTTCAGCTGAGCTTTCCAGCAAGCTGAAGCCTAGGTTGGAATATGTAACAAAACAAGTGGCTCAGGTGATGAGCCCCAGGTTTCCCAGGCACAACCTGACAAAGCAGCTTTTCATAGTAACAGACACCAATGCGATCCAAAAACCTAAAAAAAGGTTGTAGCAACAGTATATGTATAACAGTATAAATTCCATAAACTCTATGAAATAGTCCTGAAGTGTTTATAAGCAAGCTGTAAAAGGAACAGGATGCATACAGTGGAACAGCTTAATATTTCATTAGATATTCCAAGCCTTTTTCAAGACAATTGGCAAAAGCTGCTGTGCATGTTTCAGTCACTCCCACCCTTCAACATTTAACTAACAGTTTCTGCAAAACCTGTATTCCCTCCCAAATATTTTAAAACAAGCAAGAAAGGTCTGATTCAAAGCCCACTGAGGAAGTCAATAACAGTTCTCCATAAAATTATTTCTTAAAAGAAACCCCTACCTGCACAGATGAGTCACAGCACCCACCAAAGTAAAAAAAAAAAGAGAAAAAACCAACCATACTCACTTCCATTGTGCTTTGGGGATTACATCTCTTGAGTCTGGGGAGGCAGGAAGAAACCAGTTGCTATCAAAGAGACCGCTAATATCAAGTCAGTTTTGAGAGCAATAAACAAGACAACTCTCCTTCGCTTTCTAGTTAAAAATAGAAGATCAGAATAATTTTGAAACCATTTATAACCTCAGTGCTCCTTTAGGTCTTCATCAATTAAAAAACAGTCGTTGTGACACTACAATTGCCATTGGATTCACATGCTTCCAACTCATATAGGACTGCTTTTTGTGCATGTGGGGACACTTTCTGTGATGACTTACAACATAACACCAGATAGCACTTCTAAAATCAGGTAGGTGTTGGGACCACATCCAACCCCCACCCCCACCCCACCTACTCGATAATGGCCAACTCTAATCACCTGTATCTTCTGCCAAGAAGCCAGGTGCTAGCCTCTGTCAATGTGAAGGTAAAAAGGTTACCAGAGGGACCATGAGAATGCCTCCACAAACAGGCAATACCACGTGTACCAGGCTGTTTTTCTTCCCAATGCAAGTGATCTGACAGGACAGAACAAAAAGCAGAAATGTTTCAGTGGAGTTGTAATTTTTAGGGCAGAAACATCTTGAGGAAATCATTGCCATGCAATAGCACCAAACACAGTGATTGTTTCTGTAACAAACCTTTTCTCGTTCCCAATTCCCTCTCCCCTCCCCTGCCAACACAAACCAGCTCCACAAGCTTATTCCCCATGCAGTTGCAGTGAGGTCATCAAGAGCTTAGTATCAATCAAAATTACTAAACATGAACAATGAGAATATTTACTCAAACCAGAGAGGCACAATCATTCTGCTCCAGCCTACAAAACCATTCCCCTGCTGACAGGTGTCCGGAGCTTCCCCAGGTAAGAACTGCTTGCCTCTTCTTTGGGAGCACCCAAGGCCACTTGAGACAACCGGGTTACACTGGTTGTCCAGCATCAACGCCTTCATCCCTGAATAGCTGAGGCTTTTCCTTCTACCTCTCAACTACAACACAATTTCTCCAGTAGCTGGCTGCTCCCAGCAGTGTGCAAGGGCGCTCCAAGGCATGGAGTGGAAGCTACAGACCCCCCTGCGTGGCTTCTCCATAGCACCAAACTCCAGTCTGACAGTTCCCAATGAATGGTTTTCCCTGCTTTGCAGGATAAAGCTGATGGGGGAGCAATATGACTGCAGCAGAACACATTATCCTAACGTGTCAGACTATCTAATAAGTTTAAAAAAGAAGAGCCTAACTTCATGATCAACACCTCTCTCTCTCTCCGGCTTTTCTTGGCATGCTATTTTTATACATATTAGAATAAAAAAGTTCACAATGTGTTCAGTAAGCTGGGAGCCAAAGTGAGGCCATCCTCAAAAAATGTTCAGTTTCCTATTCCCAACCAACTGCTCCTGGACTAATGTCTGCAACTAGACTCCTACTACTAGGATGGAGTTTAAATTTTTCACAGATTTCTTGTCGTTACAGTGAGCTAGGATTGTAGAGAGGCAAATTCATCAGACTGCCCTATAATAAGAAGAAAAACCCAAACCAAAAAACAACCCAATCCACAGGAAGGAAAAGGAAAAAAAAAAAAAAGAGAACAATTTCTGAAGGATAGGTTGTGTTATACCTAGAATTTACAGACTGTGTAGATTTCCCAGAATGAGTTCAATGTACTGACCATGAATGAGGAGAAAGAACGCAGGTCTGAAAAGGATAATAAAACATGCAAGAAAGACTATAGCAAAGCAGAACAACCTCAAACTGATTTTGCTCAGACATACTCCTAGTTTGTCCAGATTTGGTACATTTGCTTTTGCTCTTCTCTAGTATTCTGACTGAACAGTGCTGCTGTGAGGCAGTCAAAGCTTTGGTACAAACCTGATCATTCTCCACAATGATTTTTAAGCCATATCGTTATCGGTCAAGTCTTTATTTTTGTTTATTCATTAAGTAATCTAGTTAAATGAAATACTACTCTACACATCTATACATTATAACATGACTGGAAAATTCTGGTTAGAACCAAAATTTCCTGGCAGATTGTCAGCAATATCAAGACTCCTGTCCATCATGCCCAATAACTGCACAGACCTGACTGGTTTTGTATTGTAAAAAAAAAAATAAATCAGCCCATAAAAAACAGTAAGAGAACTCAGGAAGTGCATTTCAATGTGATTACAATACTTTTTGGGTAAATTAAGTCACAGCCTTTGGCCACAACATGACCCAAAGTATGTTGTAATGGTCCACAAATTAAGTGTCTTCTATATGTTATGACTGAGGTATGTACTGAAAACTTGGCTTCACCATACTTTAAAATATCAGAAAAGAAACTTTTATGTCCTATGACAGAATGTTTTATTAAAAATAATGAGGTTTCAAGAACTTATAATATTTTCAGGAAAGAACATGTCAGCAGGGAAATACATCTTTGCAGCGTTTATAGTTTTACAGTGAAGCAAGTTACATCAGCTTTAAAAAAAACAACAAAACAATCACAACAAAACTTACCAGCCTACACAAATATGTTCGGGTCCTCTCTTACTACAACATCAATGTGAGAACCTCCCTTGTGTACACACCTACACCAGCTAGACAAGTTCTCTCTCACACACGCACATCCTTTGACACACACACTCCTGCCTTTGCATGCTTGCATACAAACACTGCACTCACATGTTAAGCTTCTCACACGTAATCAATCCTCCAAGCTCTGGCGCACTCTCACACAGACACAGACAAGCTTCATACCTTCTCCTGCATTAGAAAACCATGTGAACCATCAGTCACTATTTAAACTCCCAACCCAAGTCAGCCAAAAATGCCTCACCTCAGCCCCAGATGCCCAGTCAGCCTTTCTAGCAATACACTGCTCACAAACAGACCATTGTTTTTGCTGCTCCCTACCTAATATTAATTTGTTTTCCACCCCACTTCTCCTTTCACTGCCATATGCCTTATAGAATGAGGATTTCTGTCACTGCTCTTTCCAGCAGTCAGGCCTCAAGCAATCCAGCTTTGTATGCAGCCTAGCCAGGGCCAAGAGGTGTTTTGCAACATGCACCACAGGTTTCCCTCTTTGTTAATAATTTCACACATCACTGTTCTTTGATGGATGAGTTTGGGGAAATGGGGACAAAGAAAGAATCTTGAAAAAAATATCTAGTAATCATAGGAAGAAAAGAAAGAGACCTGCACTTCAAAACCTTGAATGACTATACTTTCTTTCATAGGTAAAAAAGGAAGGGACAATTTTCATGTTTGGGGCAAACCCCTTAAAATGCAGCCTCAGGACAGAGGAGGCTAAAAAAGACCAGAGCCCTTTGGTTCCAGTGTGAAAAGGCTGGCCAAAACACAGAAGAAAAAAGAAAGACCACTGTTGTTACAGATCTCAAAAGTGCTGCTGAAGGCAGCATGCTGGACATGGAAGGCCCAGGATCAAAAGCAAGGTTTAAGCACTTCTGGCATTTCAGGGAATGTTACAGTACACACACACACACCCCTCAACCAGTGCAGAAGGTTGCTGATACTCACAAAGGTGTTTAAACTCTATGAAAGACCTCTCCCAGTTAAATGTCACTTTAAACCACTTCCCTTTCTCTCCCCAGATGCACAACAGAAGTCCACATCTACCCTTTGTACCAGAGATCCCTCAGTACCACCAGTGGTGATACTGCCAGATGGGAGCTTATGTCAATCCTGAAGAATTAGTGCAAATCCCTACCTGGAGATGGAACCAGAACACAAGCCTCAGCATCCCAGATAATGAAAAGTCTCCAAATTCAGGATTTAACTACAGAGTTTCTGCTCAGCAGAGTGGACCAAACCCATACCTACTACTAAAAAGGAACATACTCATAGTGGGTATTTTGTTGCTTTCTTCACAAGACGATTCAGTTGGTGTGCAGTTTAAGAAAGGCTTTGATATATCCAGAACCTAGCTTTACTTAAATATTCACTTTATTATGAGGTTTCTTGTTTTAGGTGTCGCTGTTAGGTGACCTCTGTTTGTATAACATTTGGGATAATGGCACCTACCAGGGCTGTGACTTACAGCAAAGATGATGGGGTCCCAAGAAGATCTGGGGAAACGGTCCACCTCCTCCTTTTGGGAGATGGAGCCACAGCCGGCAATCTCTGAAGGGAGCTAAGTGATTTTATTAACGAGCGAAAGAAAAGTAGCCCATTAGGGAAACTGTCATTCAAAGTCTGGGAACCATAAATTTCCAGCAGGACCAGCAAGCAGCCTTTAGACATACTGCAAAACAGGGAATTTTTACACAGGCAAAAACCTCAAGAAGCATAAAAGTGCTCTGCATATCAAACTTTGCTGAAAGCAAAGCCCCTAGAACTGCCTGCCTGTCTTCAGTGTATACAGCAAGTGCTATATATGCAGTGGCAGGAGCAGACTCCAGGACAGAGAAACCTGCCTGCTCAGAGACCCCCTGGCCTCAGAGAAATTAGAGATGCTGTTTCTTCCTTGTTCTCAAGCTTCTCTGATACTTCATGCCACCTGTACCTAACTGTAGGTGGTGTTTGTGCCCCAGTAGAAACCAAACTGAGACAGAAAACTTGGGCAAGTAACAAGGACTAATAAAATTATTAGTGAGGGAAAAAAAAATAATGAGGACTGCTAGCAGCAAATGAAAGAAATACAACTCCATTATATTCTAGTTGGGGCCTCTCTAGCTGGGACTTTTTTTTTATTAAGCTATTTTAATAAACATTCATTTTGAATCATGCGCAAACCTGAAGGAAAGAGATCTTCAAGACAAGCTTCACCATAGAAAGCCATCAGCAAATGAAAGATGGTTGGACAGTGGCTAATCCCCCAATGCTGTCCCACCACTTCATTACTAGCAATGTCCCAAAAGCTTCCAATGACAAATTGTGTACGTTTCCAACTCAGAATGCCAGAATGGAACTATTTCAATGGAGCAGATTGCTACAGGTGGAGAGATCATTTGTGAAGGCTGCTGAGTGTGCTCTTTGGCTTCAGTCTCAAAATTACAGGCAAGCGGGGCACACTGTTAGCAAAAAGCAGGGAAAACATTTGCCTTTTACAAATTTACTAAAAACTTTGCTCTCAGCTTTCTTTTTGTTGGAACACCATGGAAGCTGGCCCTCGTACCTCCCACTTGGGTGTTCAGTGAGCCTGCCAGGAAACACCAGGTAACATTTCTCAGGATGTCTTTGGTCTCCTAGGATATAACAAAGACCTAAATAACCTAAGTTGAGAAGCATCTGGTCTGCTCTTTTCCAGTGCTGTCCTGCCTTGAACTGCTGACAGAACCTACCTCTTTGATCCCTACATACATATGAAAACACAAAGGGAACAAAATAAATGCAGGCCATCTCTTCTCTTAAAGCAACCGCTGCTCAGTGCTTTAATCAGTAATAGTCCTCCTCCAGCAGATCCTAGTGCTGGGAGATAGTTCCAGTAAACACAACAAAATTCATGTCTTAAATGACCATTTTATTTAAAAACAAACAACCCTGCCCCCTAAAATCCCTCCCTTCCCCTCCACCCCAAGGCGATCCAAAGGATTTTCCAAGGGGAAGGGGTTGTTTTTACTAACTGCCTGTTGCTTAGACAAGAAGCAGGATAAGTCACTAATCTTGATACAAAACACATGTTCAAGCTACCACGAGATAAATGATCCACTATTGGAGGCAAAAAAAAAAAGACCTCCTCAGACAAGAAAAAAACAGTTTGGTAAAAACTCAAAAGCGAGACTTTTCAAACAGTGATTGACCCCCACACTAATGTGAAGGTAGAACTGTCAAATAGAGAACAGGGCTGCTTGCAACTCCTACTAAAGAAGCCCACTCAGAAAGATAATCTGGGTAATGCACCCTCCTGCGGTGAAAGGACTCTCAGAACACAGGTGTTCAAAATGTGAAATTTCCATGAAAAGACAACAGAAGACATTTGAATGCCATACAAGTTTATTAGAGACAAATATGTTCAACAAACCCTTCCAAAATGTATTACATTCATCCCAATCTCCCTTTCCCAAGCAGCATCAGTTTGTTGCTCTCGAATAGTTAAGCAGAGCCCAGCTGCACCGGCCAATGCAATACCTCTAACTTTAACAATTTTCCCTATGTAAGGATATGGCTTAACATCACGTACCATATTCTCTGCCATATCAGCAAGGAAAACATTGATTCCAGAAATGAAATTCTATTCCTACCTATGCTCAAATTCAAAGTATTGCATTTAATAACGTAGATATGGGGGGGAAAGCTAAATATCAATATTTTATCTAAAATTACCAATTTTAAATCAGTTCTGGTAGGCTGGTAGAAGTCATCTTCTTAAGGAAGGAAAAAAAAAAAACCCAGATTCCTGCAACTGAAAGTATCTCTTCTGGCAGGTAGGAAAGTTCTGGCCTGCAGTTAACGAATACCAGTGGTCAAGCTGAGGAATTCTGGGGTAAGAGGCAAAAGCAGCTTCTCCACAGAAAGGTTTCAGACTTAGCAAGTATAGCATTTTTTTTTATTACCATATATATATTTATATATATAGATATGTACATAGATTTATTACTTCACTCTTGTAACCTTTTCTCCCCCATTCTTTCAGTACATCCTTGATCTCTTACTGAGTATCATCTGCTCCACTTGGATAATTCAGCTAGCTTTTCTGGAGTAGGTTCTTCTCATCTTCTGCTACCTGACAAGCAACCTCCTAAGTTCAAGTTATTTTAAAATACAAATGCCCAAATGCAAGAAACCAGTATGAGAAATAGCAGAATTTAGTCTGCAGAATGAGCCAGAAATGACACCAAAACTCATCTCTTTCCTTCTTTATTCCCTAACCCCATTCCTTATCAAGTCCCAGGTCTGACAAGACAGTGATCATTCATGCTTTAGAAAGCAAGTTCTGAGCAAAGCAGGGTAGATTTAGAAAGAGGAAAAGAAAGGAGAAGAGTTTTTACCAGGATGAAAAAGCAGAAGAAAGCAAAATGAACAAAGATGGATACAACTACAACACATAGGCAGCACAAAACATTTGGGTTTGTTCAGCATTGTCTTGTTGTCTTTGTGCTTTTCAGCAATTAGCAAATTGTGAGAAAAAATATCTTTTACCAGTCTCACCAAGCTGATGGAACAGCTAAAGAAGTTCATAGTTTCTGACCTCAGGTGAAGGACTGGTCATGAGAGCGCAAGACCCATTGTGTCTGGTCATCATTTAACTAGAAATAAGCAGAGCCTTGTGAGACAAAACTTGACAATTAAGGAACAAAAACCAAAACAAACAAAACTCCAACAACAATAGCCACAAAAAAACTCCTAACCAGGTATTAATACCGTGCAGGCATATCATTACAAATATCAAAAACTTATGCAGGACTTTAGTTATAACTTCTGAATGCCATGCTCCAGACATACTCCATTTCTAATTAACTTCAGTACCACTGCTGTACAATTCAACAGCATTTCTAACAGCATCAGCACAACACTCCCTTTTATGCAAGGATATAAGGTAGATAAGAAGTTACTTAATGTCTTATTATTTTCTAATAAAATGAGAAAGGTGAAGACAACTAAAAGCTACTGAAAAGCAGAGCTGTGCCAGCAGTTTCCAGTGATGCCCTGACATGATTTTTCCTCCAACTGATATCCAAGTAGTTATGGGGTTTGTATAGTCCAGCCCAGCACTCATTCCACAAATGAAATTTCTGTACCATGTGGTACTCCAGAGACATCTGGAGGATGGAAGAAAATGGTTAAGGAAAATCATTAGCTTATACATTATCATAGCATTATTTAGGTTTTCTAAGTATAAACAATTGGAGAGGAGGAAAGTACAGACAGTGGACTGCATGAGAACTTGGAGGATCATTTTAGAGGGAAAAACAAAAAAGCAAGAACTCAACATGAAACACCAGATACATGGTGAGTGGAGCTGTATAATGAAGTCACGGCATTCCCTGTTTGGAATCTTTCCCTGGATTTCCATTCCCAATAAGACTTTGTAAAAATCTTTATTGTAAGGAAGCAAATCCAACTTGTGTTCCAACAACCATACTGGAAGCCCTGCCCAGTTTACCTAGCACCACAACCAGTAGAAAAAAGCTCCATTGGTCAAACAAAACACTATAATAATCTTGTACTACTATAACCTTCGCAGTGTCCTCAGTAACACTCACCCAAGCCCATTAAGTTTCATAAATTCACCTACATGACACCCAAAAAAAAAAAAATCCAAACCAAAACAACACTAGTTAACCATTTTCCCTGATCGCCAGGTGGAGTTTTTTTCCTTTCCACTAGATTTAGTGAGCAGCAGAAAATAAACAAAAAAAACCAACCATCCTAAAACAATTCTCCCTCATGCTAAGCAAAAGTTGCCTTTAAATACCCCAAGAAAGGTGTTTTAATGCATAAATGACCCTTCCTTTCCTCTTTTTTTTTTCCCAAGAGAGTTTTCACAGCAGAATAAAATACTAAGAACATTGGCTTTCTTTTAAAGGAAAGTATTTTCGAGTAGGTAAAAGAAAGGATGATCAAACAAGAACTGCTACACATCTCATCCCATTACTTTTAAAAACACTGACTTTTGGTTTTAGTAAAAGGAGATGGGATATTAAACTCAGTGAAGAAGTCACCCTCAAAAGCTACACAGTGCAAAGGACCACCTTACCACACCAGAATGAACCATCAGCTATTTCACGGATTAATTCATATAAACTAACTGGTTTCATTCAAGCTGAGTCATAACAAGCCTGCAAATTTGAACAGTCTCTGTATCTGGAAACAGAGGTCATTGCTTTGAAGGTCACAAGAAGCCACGTAAGGCAGTATGTGGTTTGCCGTGACTATGAACATAGCACAACAAGGCGAGATGTTTTTTCTGAACTTTTTGGTTTAGAAGTCTTGAAGCAAAACATTCCGGCCAAATCAAGATTTCTTGAGTTTGACTTTGGGTATTTTGCTCTCACCTACGTGCGCTATTCCAAGCAAGCAGACAGAACTTCCCTGCCTATCTCTCCTGCTCTCTTTGCAGGCCTACCAGAAAACACTCCGCTCTGTTTGCTGCTTCCCTTCTGTCAATCTCGTGGTTGTCTTCACAGGACTCTATAGTATTTCTGAGGTAAAGAAAAACAGTTTGCACAAAACTGCCTTGCTGGAGTATTAAGGCAGAGAAGAGTAAATAGAGAGCAATAAAGGAGGAAGAGTTCAATGACTTCAAACAAACAAAAAACCCCAAAGTCCAAAACAATAAAATGAGCAATTTCGAAAATACAGCTCTGTATGTGTGTGCCAGATTTATTAGATTGCAGACCCTTCGGAGCAGGGACCACGCAAGACAAGGTGCTTATTCAGTGCTCAAGCACAAACTTGCCATCAGCTGAAGCTGCCTTTGGACATGACCTCATTGTAAAAACATTACCCTTGATCGCAGTGGTCCTTGAAAACTGCCTCCTGGCTAGTTGATCCTTATTGCAGATTGCACAGTAGCCATTAGGTATATTTGCATTTGTGTCTTTAAAAGAGAGAGAGAAAGAGAGAGAGATACCTGGGGACTTGCAGAGGGAGAAGTAAAAAAGCACGTCTGAACAGATGATCTTTACAGTTTCCCCCCTCCTGCTGCTAGAAGCTTCCCACTCAGCTTCTGCTCCTATTTGTTCATCTTTCACTGGCAAGAACTACTCTTAACTGTGTTAATTTTCCTTTTTGTGGGTTAATGTTGGGTAACGCTCTCGCAATTGCCCACAACTAATAAATTTCCAGTGATTGACTTTACTGCACTCCTGGCAGTATGAAGAGCAGATTTCTTGAACCAGGGTCATTTTAAAGGATTCCAGAAAGTACCTTTAGACATTTTAAGGATTCATTTAAACAGCTACTTTCTTGGTTCCGTGCAGGATTTTGAGCAGGAGGACTGTATCTTCAAAGGGAGGTCACTATCCCCTAGAATATTAAGTGAGAACCATTTCACGAGTTTGAACAAAGCATGAAGCATGACCTTTTTTTCATTTATTTATTTAAGGCTAAACTTGGCAGATATGAAAATATCCAACTATAGTTAGACAGCCATGATCTCAGCCTCTGGCTGTGCAAAGACATCTTAAATCTGTAGGTTCTGTGCAGATCCAGGGGATTTTTGCCAAAATGTTTCCTGAATAAAATTAAATATTCCTTCATGTTAAGCTTTACATTTTTCCTTCCTCCATCCTTCATAGGCTATTATAATCCCGAATTAAAAATACATAATGCTTTAGGATTAGTAGTGCTTATTCTGCAGTTTCCCAGTCAAAAATGACCGCTATAATGCTTTAATGATTAATTAAAGGTTAAGTGTCACACATCTTCTGCCTTTAAAAAGCAGTGAGGCGCAGCCTATTCCTAACCACTCTCCATTTACCTGGGAGTAATACAACAAGAGGGCAAGAAGCCACAGTCCTACCAAGGAAAATCTCAGGAGCACTCAAGGCTCGGGTTGCAGTCACTGAATGAATGGCATCTGTCAAGAGCATCCTGTTATGAAGCCGCATACCAGAAGCCACTTGCATCATTTGCTGCAGAAACATAGATAAAGGATTATCCAGATGCTTTGGCCCTTCAAAACCCAATAAAAGTGCTGTATAAAGCATGTATGTGTATAAGTACATCAGTCTTTTCCCCAGTGTTAATCCACTGCTTCCTTGGATTTAGAAGCTTCACGGCTTCATGAAAATCTTCTCCAAAGCTGCACATGCAGCATTAGCAGAAGTGTACATTTAGGTTTCTTTGCAAGTAGTAGCTACCACCAGTCTGGACTGCGGCTTTGTATTTCACAGAATATATAGGAAAAGATGGCTACCTGTAGCTTTCTCCCTACCTGCGCAGACCAAATGCAGTGGGTCTCTCTTTTCCCCAGATGTGGCAGAGGAAAGTGTGTGGCTAGGTCACAGCTGTCTTCTTCTGTACTTTTAAAATCTGTGGAGCTATATACTGCATCGTTGATGGGCTAACTGTAGGCCTTTTATGTAGTCAAATGTTTGTGTCTCATGTGCACCTCCAACTCCCCACCTAAACCTCAGCATGTGGTTCTTGCACACAGCACTGAACTCCCAAGTATTTTCAAACACCCTCATGCTAAGGTAAGTATATACACTTTGAAACTGACAGGCCATGGAAGACAAAGGACAAGTGGTATAATAATGACCAATGTTCAGATAGGATCTTCTGCAGAAAAGTATCTAAATCTTAAGAGCTAGCCTGTTTCTGGTGCCATGACCCGAACCTGATGCAATCCACATGACCTGCCTCAAAACCCTAGATGAGCCACAGCACTGTCTGCTGGAGCCAGAAGTTCCATTGCTGCAGTTCTTCACACACTGTAAAGAGAATAAAACCGAACAAAAATTCCACCGTCATCCCCAAAACACTGAAGGCACGGGCCTTAAGGTAATCAATGCAAAAACTGACCTGCGCAACATTTCTTGCGGTTCCAGGAAGGTACTGAGCTTCATAAGAAGCCAAGCCTTCTCTACACTGAGGAAGTGTGGCAGAGCAGGGAGAACTGTCCACAGCTCCCTCCACACAACTGAGGACACTCTTCATGCCCTGCAGGCACATTCAGCTGTTAGTTACCACAGCCCAGACGAGCCATGATGCGATTCCATGAGCCCATATTGGTTTGGCCTTGAAAGAGACTGGACGCACTCATGCAGTCTTATACAGACAGCAAGAAACAGTGGAAAAGCAGGAGGAAGGCGACTTAATTGTTTCTTGACAGCCTCTAGGTGTGAGTGCTCCTAGTCCCATTTCTGGCAAGGTCACATGAAGTTGAAACCATCTGTAACTTAATTTTTTTTCCCAAAGACAGGTGGCAAACTTGCATGGGCAGTTAAAACAGAGACCTACCATCTGATCTTACTCATCTGCAATCCTTAGTTACAAAACATAACATTAGAAAGTGATCAACAATATACACAGCAGATCTGCAAAGCAAAAAAAAATAAAAATAATTATAGACAGCATAAACCCATCTTGGTTGTATCCAAGCTAAAGAACATATGACAGAAAAATAATGCAGGTAAATAAAGACTGAAAGTGAAAAATAAATCACATTTTCCATGGGCAATGTCTAGAAGGCTAACCTGATCACAAACAGAACAGAACAGTCAATTTACTTATCTTTCATAGATACTAATTTGTTATGCTAACCTAACAGCTACATAAAGATTAAGACAATTGCATAAAAATGATTATGAAGAAAAGGGCTATTCCTAAGGATAGTGTTCTTCTGACATTTAGCCTATGGTCATGCAGAGGTTGCTTTCTCCAGGTGCTTTCACATCTTCACTCTGTCATTTTTCTGCTTTCAACTCTAAACTCTAAGTCTTCCCTTCAAGGCTGGATGTCTGTTAGTGCTTTCCAGGTACAATCCAAGGATTCTCTTGGTTTCCGCTCTCATCTCTTGTAATTATCATTTCATACTGCTGTCATCTATGAATCCTCCACCTCTGATTTGTATTGTACTGGTTTTCACTTTTAATTTTGCTTTAGTATGTTTGGGCCCAACACTAACTGAAAAACAATGTATGAATCAATCTTATTACTAATTGTCCCTCAGCTGACATACAGTACTCAGCTAAAACAGTGCGGATAGCTTTAATATAGCTTGACACCCGAAATACAGCTGCTCATTCCACATGTTAGCGGACACATTAGGAATGAGCTTAGGAACACAAGCTCAATTGCCCCATGTGTGGGCACAACTTAAATGTCAACATTATTAACCATTACACCATGACTGACGTGATAAACACACAAACCAAGTGTATTGTAGCTCATCAAAACCAGACAGCATCTCTCTTCTCCTCCTCCAGCATAAAGCCACAACTGTTGCTCACTGAGTTGCCAAGGTTTCTGCATTATCACTAGTAACTTAAAAACAGGATTATGCCCAAATAGTACAAAAACTTTAAGGCCACAGGGTGAAAATGCAAAGTGACCTCATTAATAAACAAGTAGAGTCTCTGTTTTTGCATCTTAACACCACAATGCCTTTAAAAATAAATACATCTGCATTTCCATGTCACTTGGCTTGTGCAACTCTTGTCCTTTCCTGTACAGAAGCACTGGACTCAGATATGTTCAGAAACCTTGGCGAAGTGGTATCATCAATAAAACGCACCCTCCTGCCAACACTGCGAGATCAAGTGAACGTGGGCACCCTAACAGGGAGACCAGGACTCTCCCTCATGCATTTCATAGTAAGGGGGGTAGACAGGCATTCCTTGGCTGCTCAGGAATAGGGAAGCAGCTTCATTTATTTGTTTGTTTACAGAAAGAGGAGAGTGGCTAAGGAAAACAAACAGAAACAATACAACACATTGTGAGTAAATCCAGGAGGCTCACACAGATTTTCATTCTACCAGAAATTAAAGGAAACCTGAAAAGTTTTACATTTTCAATTTCTCTTCCTATATAATCCTCTCATCTTTATGACTGCCCTCCCTATTTAGCTTTTTCTGCAAGTTTTAGAAAGCATCCTAAATTAAGAGCCTTTATTCTCTGGCAGCCAGGGTCCCAGGTACCCAGGGCACCTCTACAAGTCAAGGGAGCACCTGAGGCCAGGTGAGGGCTGGGCTCCCAAAGACCAGTCCTGGTCCCCTCAGGCTCATTGTGCAGCCAGGAAGATGTCTCCATTGAAGATCTTTTTCAAAGCCACTCTCTCCCCATTGACTCTCTAGGTAGGGAGAAAGCAACCAGTAGGTATAGACTCAGCCAACTGCACAGCTCGACTCCATTTTGAACAGCAGTTGCTACCTTGAATTAACACTTACTGTACACTGCAGGATCACCGTCTGCACGCTGGGGCCAGCCAGGACGGACTAACATCTTGCACTCACAGCCCCATCATCACAGCAGCTATCCTACAGCTTCATGGAGCTCAAAACAGTCTCAAATAGTCATCACAAAGCTTCAAGAGATGTTTTTTTCCTGGAAAGGCTGGTTATTTAACCAAAGCCCCATTTTTAACAGTCACTCAGACTTCTCCACTGCTTTTAGCTGAAATTTCAATTCCTGACTCACTAGGCATTTTTTATAGCATTACCATACATGCTACATGACCAGCATAGCTGAAATATCTAAGTGCCCACAAATAATTAAAAAGTTATCTCCATTTTTTAAAGTTTGGGTGAATTTATTTATAGGGCAAGCCAGTAATTCACCCAAAGTCACGCTCTCCAACCAAAGCAACTATGTCAAGTACTTAAAATATCACCCTCTTTCCCTATTGCTCTGCCTCATGACA
This sequence comes from Falco naumanni, assembly GCF_017639655.2. NCBI lineage: Eukaryota > Metazoa > Chordata > Aves > Falconiformes > Falconidae > Falco > Falco naumanni. The sequence continues at coordinate 39,269,608 of NC_054059.1, read as the reverse complement.
TCAGTTGGGATAGCTTTTTTTCTCCCTCAAATGCAGAGAGTGACCTCACATCTTGCTAACAGCAGCTCAAGACCAAGCTGTACCAGGCAGTACTGCACTGCTGGACAGAAAAGTCCTCTCCTACATGGAAATACCAACTCAGCAAAACACTCAAGCGTTAGCCTTTGTATTTTACTTCAGACAAGGCTCATAAACTTATACCTGGGCACACACTAACATACCTTTCTAAAACAAATGGGTACAGAAAAGCTCCTCAGCGGTCTTTATGAGACAGTGGGTGGGAAGGCAAGTCAGCAACAACACCTGAGGAAGGTATTTTTTTCCAGGGAGCGCTTACAACACTATTTCACAGCATATATACCTTGTCCTTGCTCTCTCTTCCCAAACATTCTGAATTCTCCTTAGCTTTACATCTTTCCAGCATTGTCAGTTTGCAGCTTCACATACACTGAAGTGGATTGGTAAAACTGTCTTCCTTTTCATCACATTGAATTTGATCCTCTGAATGCAAAAGTTAGACCCCATCTATTGTTCACAGTATCTGGAAAGCAGATCCTTGACTGTCTCAGGATAAAGAGATCAAAAACCAAAATCCAACCCAGGAAAGTATCAGTAACCATCGAGCTAATCAGCTTTGGAAAGCATGGCTGCTTTTCCATTAACAAAGCTCTTAAAAAGCTGTTGATGCATTTATTTTTCTTTTTGGTGACACAAACCTTTTTCTCTGAATGAAGTCAAAAGTATCACTTTTTTCTGTGCCGTGGCAGTATCAGCACAAAGCCCAAGTTGTACAATAATTCCCTTCTTTTTCCCATGCCCTCACAAACATGTAAACCTCTGTTGCTAAACACCTTAACTCCAAACAGCCACATCTTCCGGAGTGGGATCCAGAGACAGAGAGGGCTTGATTGTTTCAGGGATCAGACGCTAAGTGGAAAGAAAAGAATGGCCAGAACACAGAGGATGGAGAAAAGTAAATACAGGAGAAACGGAAGCCTCAAATTACACACACAAGGGAAGAAATGCTTTGGTTTTCCACCTATATCAGAGAAACACAAAGATCAACAACGGTTTGCAGAGCTCAAAGGAATCCCGATAGTCACTTGTATGATAAAACAACAAACAGTGTGAAGACTGTAACTTTAGTTGTATTGATGAAGACCAAATATAAGGGGAAATCCATCATTCAGAAGTCGGGTTCTATTCCAATTTCTATTACATCAACATAAGCCTTGAATAACAGGACAGAATGTGGTTTCCTATGTCTGATGATCCCAAACTAAGATTTAATGATAATTAATAACTTAATACCAAAGTTCAAGACAAACATGAATGCTAAGCACTCACACAAATCATCCGGTATTAGTCAGAGAGAATCGTTTAGTATAAACTGCTCCCCCTAGTAATTACTAGGGAAGTATCCTTTGCATACAAGTGACCCTCAAGAGGGCTTGGTTAATAACAACTAAGACCCTCAAAATCCTGCAAACACTTCCTTATGCACATGTTGAACTTCTATGCACATGGCCTGTCCCGTTGAATTCAAAGAAAGTAATCACATCTTAAAAGTTACTCTTGGGCAGACAGGAGTTCAACTTTGCTTCTGTTTTGCAACAGTTCTCTCTTTAGAGACCGATTTTGTAAAGCACAGAACGCTCCCAACTATCACTCACATTTGTGACAGTGGAGACCATTCAGCACCCTGAATAACTGGACTGCAGGGGAGGTGGAAGAAGAAATATGTTTGTTTATCTTCATACACAATCCAAATAGAGAAAGAGCAGCCCAATGAGAATTTAGAGATTCTTCCTTCCCTGAATCCATCATGCTTAAAAATGCAAGAAAATTCCCAAAATACTGTATAATACTGTACCTGGGAACTACTAGAAAATTGTGAGCAGCATTATTGAATAATTCAGGCACAATGTTATGTTGCATTTGGTCCTGAGAAGCATCCACATTTTGTTTTTAAACCAACAGCCTCCATTTTCACATCTTCCACGCGAGCTTTCAACACATTCATAGAAAACAGCGATTCACAGAAAACAGGATCCTTCCTGAATTTTTTTGTGCTACAATTTTGAGCAAAAGGGGTTATGACCAGAAGGGAAGACCTCTTTTTCAAATACAGCTGAAAAATACCTTTGCCATTTGACTTGCACTGAAGCCTGAAAGATGTGGTCAAAAGGCATGAGTCATCTGCTGAAATACAGTTGTCTACATCCATGCTAGGTGTTTGTACTACCTTTATATTCAATTGGCAGAAACAGCACTTCTCAGATCTGATTCTGCTGACTAAATGTAGACTTCCACTTCAGGAAGAGATTAATTGCTCCCTAGAAATGTTCTGCTTCCTGACTATAAAGGGAGTCCAGATTGCTGCGTTTCAGCAGGCAGATCCCACCTTTTCCACGCTGGCGACTGCCCTGAATGACCGTATCTGGTTTCTCTGCTAAGACCCTATCAGCTTTGCAGGAGTTTCTGCCACTTAGACTGGTACAAGTGAAACAGTGCAGTTACCCTATAGGCTCCCTGCACAGTCAATGGAAAGAAGGGGGCACCTCTGAGAGGCAATTCAGCTCACATAAAAATTTGAATTCTCCCCAGAAATGCCACTGTCTCCACAGATTAGGGGAATGAGCCTCAGAAGCTCACCTCTTAATAAAGTGAAGCAGTGAAGTGCCTCAAGTTAGACAGGTTCAGGCTCTCACTGTTGAGAAGGTGGGAGATGCTGAGAACTCTCATCCCTCCTGTCCACACCAGTGAGGCTCGAAATGTAGAGCACCAGGCCCCATAATAAGAGGCAAGGTTACAGTAGACTAGAGAGTCCTTCATAAAGTACTTTGAAGGAGACTAAAAACAAAACCACACCAGGAAAGTTTGAAAAAATCTGTATCGTGGCCTACATAGTGTCTGTCCACCCACAGCTTTGCCAAGCGAGGATAAACAAGAGCTGAATGAAACTCCGCAAGTGCACACTTCAGTTGGCCAAATATCCAACACAGTCTGGAGTAGCTAAGAATTTAGACCTTAAGAGAGCGCAGACTGAAGTGCAGACCCTCAGGTCTCAGGGTCTGAGATTCATCTGTTAGTGACACATGCCCTCAGCTGACCAGGTGACACAGAGACGTAAGATGGCAGACCTGGATCCAGGCTCTCGCATGCTCATGCTTCTGTCACCGAAAGAAGTCACCTCATTAGCAGAGGACAGCAGGGCTTCTGCATTCGACTTCTGCAGGAACACAGGATTTGGCAGCCTCCAGAAATCTGAGCTCTGTATTTTTCTTCCCTTCGTTTACTAATGCCCATTTCCCCTTCCCCGCCTCCCTGCTCCCAACGCACACACGTTTTAACGCTAAAACCCAGAACTTACATGGCTTTTCCATACTTCTGGGCAAATATTACACACTCTCCCTCCAAACTAGCAAGTATGCCTTCTCCACAGAGGTAGCAAACCTGCTGTAAGAGCACAGTGCTTCATGGAGAAATACTTCAGATTAATAAAAAAAAAAATTACCTGTACACCTCATGCCTTAAGAAAGCTTCACATCCACCATCTCACACAAAAATACACTCCCTACAACATTGTGATACATTGCACATTCTTAATGGTTTCTACAGTTACGTAGTCACAGACAATGTAATTAACAAGCAACATTCCTTCCTGTGAAATAGGAGGGAGAAAATAAACAGAATAAAAGTTCACAAAAATAAATTTGAGCTCATAAATAAAACTATATTTTTAATTTAATTTTATCATTTACTGTGTCAAAGACAACACAAGCCTGGATTACCTAGGTGCAAGCACAGGTTTTCAATCAGTTTGATTTACAAAATACCTTGTGTCCCCTTACAAGGAAAATGATACTTTATTTACTATCTTTAAATACACATCAATGCCTTATTAAATGTTATTTTACTTTGCATTTAATTTGTTTTGTACACACTGAAATCAAGAAAAGACAATCCTATTTTAAAGTTATATTTTGTTTTCTGCTTCTTGTTACATAACCAGAAGTATTATAGGAAATACTATTGTGGAGGTTTTTTTTTAAAAAAAAAAATGCAAGCATTAAAAAAAAGAAAACCAGGCACACATCACTGCATCACAATAATGTGTAAGGTGCTCCTATACCCACTATTGGCATAGATTTACATTCAAATCATATGTAACCTACAGCCAACTTGCAGGTCTATGCTGAATGCCCTTTCTGTGTTTAACCTCCTCCATTGCTGACAAAGAGGTAAGATTTTCCAGGTTAGTAACAGCAAAATACCACATTGCAAAAACATTAAATGCTGTCATGCAAATAAAGTAATTCACAGGGTCTGAAAATGTCCCTCCCATGTCAAGACTGGTCTTAAGCAGAGAAATGACAATAAAATATGAACGTGGATCCTATTTTCTTGTGGGAGAGCCAAGCAATTTAAAACCAACAACCACATAAACCCTAAACCATATCTTTTGAGAGATATGGTGAATCACTACCAGTGCTCCTTTCTAATGAAACCAGAAGAGCACACCAGCCACTGTGCTGGAGACATTTCCTTGCAAAAAGCAAAAACATCCATGGTGGCGAGTGAATTTCATGATCTGGGTGACTTGTGACATTATGATCCTTCACATCCTTTACAAAAAGGGCCACAGACTCCATGTTGGAGAACACACTCATTCCATCCCTCTCTGCTCTGTGCACACCTGCCCAGGCAACAGCACCACATTTCTGAATTCGAGCACACACAGAGACACATTCACATCGTCATCTGAACCCACCACACACCCACCATCTCCCACCGTAGCCTCCAGAGCCATTCGCAACAGCCTGAAACACTGCTCTGAGACCAGCCGGTATTTTCCTCTCCTTTCTGCATTACAGCCACAAGCCCAGAGCCCTGTAGCTCAGCTTGGTTCATCTGGGCCCACTTAGTTAAAATAAACACAAAGGAAGGGAACCCACTGGGCTGGCTGAACAACAACAAGAAATTCAGCTGCAGAACTCCCTCACACTTGTGTGCATAGCTGATTTTACACCACTCAGCTGCTACATTGATATTATCTTGTCAAAAAGTACAGAGCAGCTTTCACCACAAATACTTGGAGCTCAAAAATTACAGCAAAGCACCAAGGCTGAGGGAAAACCAACTTTAGCTGGATGCAAAGTGCGCTGCAAGTGCAGTGTTTGAAGCCTCAACATGACGCAATCGAAATCGCACCAGGGACGGGGGCTTGCTGAAGGAAACTGGACCCACGCAAAACCGCAACGTATATATTAGGTGCCTATAGCTCATTTGCTGCCCAAACTAGGAGCGCCCTGCAAACAGATTTACACAAGCTACAAATCAATGAGGCAGCGTGGCTATGCCCATGCCAGCGACAAACTGCAGCGGGGAAGGGAGCCTGGACCGATCAGCAGTCCCGTCCTGCCGCCCCCTCAGCCACCCTCCCACACCCCCTTCCCCTTGCCCCCCTTAACCCTTCCCCTCTCAGGAGTTCGGTGTCGGTGCGGTGGGGACAGCCCTGCAGCTTCGAGCCCGGCGGTGGGAGCAGCCTGGCCTAAACGCCAAAGTCACCCCAGTGTCGGTGGGCTGCAGGAGGCCAGCCAGGCTGACGCGCCCCTGCGGTGGGCTCCCGGCTGCCAACCGCCCGGCCACCTGCAGGCCTCCGCCGCCCTACCTTGCTCCTCGCCGGCCCCAAAGCAGGCTCTGGGGTCCTCGGGGGGGAGCCGGGCTCCGCCACCCTCCAGGGCTTTGCGTTTCTTCGACATCTGGTCGGTGTTTGGGAGTTGAGTTTCTCCTCTCTCTCTCCGGGGAGATGAGTGTATGTGGAGAGAGAGGGAGAGTGTGAGGGAGAGAGACACGGGGAGGGAGAGAGAGAGATTGAAAGAAATCGCTGCTTAAAGAGAGGGGAAGAGACTTTGGAGTGGCTGGAGAGCAAGTAGGAGGCAGGGACTAAGTGGAGAAATCCTACAAATCACAATCCCATCAATTCAGCCCCATGTCTAAAGGGGCTGTTGAAGGTCTCCCCCTTCCCTGCTCATTCATCTGAGTGTGTGAGTGAAAATTAAAGAGAGAGGCAACAGTCCTCTGTTGTTTTTCCAAATGTTAGCGGGTGGTGCTTTTTTTTTTTTTTTTTTTTTGGGGGGGGGGGAAGCGGGGGAAGGAGGGAGCTGATGGATATTATTTTCCCCTGCTGGGATTCCTTCTGGTTAAAAAAAGGGGGGGGGGGACACGACACAAAGGTAAAAGCTGAATGGATCGGGGGGGGGGGGGGGGGGGGGGGGGGGGCGGTGGGGGAGCCGGAGGTGATGAGAGGATTAAAAAGAAAGCCGGGAGCAGAGGAGGAGGGATGACAAGAGCCTGCAGGTGCAGGGAGGCTAAATTCCCTGCAGGGGTCATGTGCTCTGGAAGCCGGGGATCCTGGGCTCCCCGGAGGCTGCCGGGGCCGGCGGCGGGCAGGGGCGGGGGCTGCGGCCACCCCGCCCGGCACCTGCGGGAGCGGCGGCGGAGCGGGGCTGCGAGCCGGCTGGGAATATTCACCAGCAACTCGCACCTTGCGAACTCCGCCGAGAAGTCAGTACCCCCGCAGTCGGTCGGTCGGTCTTTCTCGCTCCCGCTGTAACCCTTTCAGTCCCGGGTGCAAGATGTGCCGCTCCCCCGGGGACTCGCGGCCGCTCCGCACCCCCCACTCCCCCCCGCCACCTGCCCCCTCTCCTGGCGGACTCCAAGGCTCGCTAGCGGGTATTTATTCGCGGGGGGGTGTGGGTGGGGGGGTAGGGGGGGGGGCGGGAGGAGGGGGTGAGGACACAACTTACCCTCCAAACTATGCACAAGCTCGTCTCTGCTTTCCCCTTCAGGTCAACTTTAAAGAGCAGATTCCCAGTCCGGGAGGCAGAGGCAGGAGAGGAAAGGGGAAATGGTTTATGAATAGCGGCTGCCAAGTGGGTGAAGTTCAGGGCACAATCCTGGCTCTTCCACGCTCCAGCAGCCCAGCATCTTCCCGGGGTCTGGAGAACAAGGTGTTCAACAAGTCTTCCTTGTTACCCGAAATTGACTGATGATGGCTTTCCCGCCGGGCTGTATTTAACAAAACGATGCAGAGAGCTACTCTGGCGAGCAGGAAATTTTAGAGGAGCTTGCAACAGAGCTGCGGCTTTAATTTATCTATTTCTGTCTCTCTATATACATACGTACAAACACACATACGCATACACACCTGTGTGTGTCTATGTATATATAAATAAAAAGATATAACTCTATCGATACAATGTTGGGTCCACAGGATCTTAGAAAAGCCTGCCTGTCGGCTGCGTGGAAGTTAAAGAGTTTTTCTTAAGCGAAAGGGGCTGATGCTTGGACACATCTCACGTCCAACAGGAGGCAATGACGTCTGTAGCTTCATTGCTATAACAGCACCAAGGCTGCAATTGCCATTCACTGAAATGATAAGGGGCGCTCAGACGTAAGCAGTCTGGACCTCTAGCAAGAGGCTGAAGGGAAGATGATTTTTCCCCTCCCAAAACAAATAATAATGCTAAAAAACACCTAAGGAAAGAGCCCGGGGGAGCAGGCAAAGGAATCTAGGTCTTGCAGTCACACGCTTCTGCAACATGATCCTTCAGCTCCAGAAACATTTATTTTTTGCAGCTGACTAGACTTTGGGAAATTTCAATGTATTATGATTGCTCGGGCGGGGGGAGGGGAGGGTTTTTTTTTTTCTTAATTATTTCTGTCTCTCTTCAAGTAGGCATCGCTGAAAGCCGGGTAAAAGTGCCCAGCCCCCATCCCTCCAAATATATTTAGGCTCGGATGCATGCTGAAGTGTTTCTGGTGTATGGCTAGATCTTCTTAAGTAGCAATTCCTTGCTGTATAGGCTGCGACGATATATATACATATATATATAGGGAGATCTATTTTTTTTTTAGACTGGAAGGTGCTTGCAAAGAAACGAAGAAAAAAAAGCCGATGCGAAGCAGTCGGTCCCTTTCCATGCAGGGTCACACCCCCACTGCCACGGCTGTGACCGCACACGGGGACCGCTGCGGGGGCGGCGGCGGGGGCTGCCGAGCGCGGGGGCGGCCGCACCGCGGGGCTGCCAATCCCCGCGGGCGCTGGGGCGCGGGGGGGGTGGCCGTGAGCCGCTGTCCTAGAAATGACAGCGCGGCCGTTAAATAACCGCGCCGGCGGCACGCGGCTCCCGGGCGGCAGCGGGCACGGCGGCACCGCGCTCCCGTGGCGGGCAGCGCGCCCGGCCCCGCCGCGGGGGAGGGCAGCGCCGCTCCCGGCTGCTCCGGCCCACGCGTGTCCGCGCTGCCGCTGCGCCGCTCTCCAGGCTGGGCCGCAGCCGGGCGCGGGGAAACCGAGCAGCCCCGACTGCGCGCCTTGCCCCCGCCGGAGAGGGGCGCGGGCGGCGGCAGGGGAGGCCTCGGGCACCCCAGCCCAGCTGGGTCCCCCGCTCTGCTGCCGAGCCATACGGGGGTCTGCGGCGCCCCGCGGCTGAGATGGCCGTCCCCAGCCGGCCTGTGTGGCCAGGGCCGTGAGCTGGGGTGCCCCGTGGATGCCGCTTTCTGCCCCCCTCTCTCCAGCCCCAGCCCCACACACAGTGCCCAGATTTTTCCTGCTGCGCCCTGCCAGCTCTGGGGCATGGCTTGTGCGGCCCCCAAATGATTACATGCAGTAGGCAGCTACTTGCCCAAACCATTAAGCCGGTTCTTTGCTGGAACAATTTTAGATCCTGGTGATGTAAGTGGTATCACTGCAAGCCCAAATCAGGTTCGCTGGCTGCTGGAAGCACTCACAAGGGGCCGGGTTCTTTCTCTTCTCAAAGTTTATCTCTGTGGGAAGGGAAAGACGGTGAACGGGACCGCCAAGCAGGAAGAAGAGGCGTAAAGACTCCCTTGCTCGCATGGATGGTACATTGGGCATTCATGATGGCGTTTGGTATAGCTGTTTAGATAATCTCCCACACGAGGTATTGGTAAGGTTTGGCTGATAATAAAGGAGATGCTCAAGTCATCAGCAGGTGATGCTTGCTTTCTTACACCGCCTGATTTGGCAAGGGGTTTACTTTTGTGAATGGTTTGTGGAATTTTTCACCACCAAGCAGTGCATCCTCTTCCTTCAGAGTGATACCCTAGCAAATCTGCAGAGACCGTAACTGGATATATTTGTCAAGCTTTAGGGGCAATCCTATGCTGTGTTGTCTTAAGTATTTATCATTTTGTCTTAAGTATTACATTTCTAAATGTATTTTTTTCACCCATTCAACAGACAGAAGTCACAATCTATCACATTGCATTACCCCACATCTGCGTTTTAGGAAGTTCCCATCCAGATCTGTCTTTACACAAGAGTTTCCACTAAATTATCACCATGCTGACAGATCATGTCTTTATTACAGTATCATGGAAATTAGGGATGGAAATACAGAATAGATCATCTCCTGGGGGGAGGATAAGGGGTGAACAGCATAATTCCATAAACAATAATCTCTGAGGCTGTACCAAGCCAAACTAACTCCCTTCGGGATTTTATTCCATCCTCTCTGTTGCCAAAGGAAAGCTTTCCATCCAGTTACTCCTAAGCCCTCTTTTTTAAATTTCTTCCCACTACATGCAAGATTCAGACCATCTCGGGGAGCAACCTTCTCCATAGCTGAACTCTTTGACATGTACAACAGGAAAGGAGGAGGAAGGGGAAAAGGGAAGGCAGTACCAGTATCCATGTCCTGTACCAATGCTGGCTTTCTCTACTCATAGCCTAGAAGTGATTCTACACTTCAGGTCATTTTGGGACAGTCTCAGAGGGAAACAGAAGAAGAAGAGAAGACAGCATGTCACTGGTTGACTGGATATGGTCCAGAGGAGAACAGTGAAGAGAAAGCTTCTGGGGTGGGGTAGTACAAGTCTGAAATGACTTACCAGTGTCTGGGGTTCCTTGGTGTATCACCATTACTTACTGATCTTTTTTTTTTTTTTTTACATAAGATTTCTAGCACTCCTCACTCCCACCTCCAGGTGAATGCTGCCTTCCATCTCTGCCTGGCACTGTGATTAGCTATCACTCAGGTAGGCCTCAAGGAATAAAGTCTAATATGGTACACTGCTGTCAGTTAATTTTTAATGCTCTGAAAAGTAACATTTCTGTTCTATTACTCATTTAAACACTACCACTTTCAGTGGCTTCAGTAACTTCTTTGGATAGGATTACATGAACCATTTTCTTTTGGTGGACTTAAGCCACCACACTTGAGCAAGTGGCATTCAGTATATCAAGTCCAAAGTCTTTTAATTAGAAGAGAAGAAGGTCCTGATCTAAACCTTGTGAAGGTAAGTAGGAATCCTTACATCAAGTTCAGTGATCCCTCACTTCGGGATTCCAGAAGCAGGCCTTGGGACCTGGAGTTAACGGCACCACTAAACACAGTTGTGCTCAGAGACAGTCTTGAAGTGTTTTGAGGGTTACAGATTTGGACTGGGTATTTGCATCATGTGAGCCAATAACTGAAATCATCAGGCAACAGACCTTCAATAAATATAGCTCAGTTTGCAAATACTTTACTTTTTGCCTTATTTTTTAAAGCATTACCAGCCTAGCCTGTCAATCATGTTCACAAAGGACAATTCACGGTGGTTTTCAGTGACTAGTCAGTCTGAATGCAGCATATTCTAAAGAGATATAAAATTAAAAGTTCAGAGGAGACAGAAATGGCATTGGTAAAGACAAACCCACCTCTGTACAATACAGACTACACAGACACAGCAAATAACCAAATGCAACGGTCCTAAGACTGAGAGAGGTCTTAGATCACAAGTTTGCTTTCTTTACTTTTTTCTTACATGGCTGACTCGGTTCAGAACTATTTGACTCAGCAATAAGTAACCAACGCTTAATGAACACGCAATGAGAGAACCAGTTCTCTTTCATGCAGTGCCATCCTATCGCTTTTCCCAAGCAGTTTGTAATTTTCACTTAGTAAGTCTTTATGAGGTGACTTGTAACCCAGTGTTCCAGATATTGCAGACATCTCTACTATTAAAGCCTAGTTCTTGCAAAAGTCCTCTCCCCACTCAAAGCTGGTAGTTTGGTATGTGTCCCTGAACTGTGAATACATGCCTGCACATCTTGACAGAATCCTTAGCATTTGTATAGCATTTGGTTATGTCTTCAAAGTGATTTGCTAGCATGAGCTAATGTATCCTTACAACACCCAGAACAGTTGGTAAATTTTATTACCCTCATTTTATAAATTGGGAAACAGGAGCGGAGAGGTGAAGAGTCTGTTCTATCATCTTCATTCACATTTGATTACTGCCTTAATCCCTGGCTAGTTCCACTGCTTTCAGTGGGAATTCTTGCACAGTAAGATACTATTTGAAAGAACTGAAAATCACAGTGTCTTCCACTAAGTGATTTGAGCAAGGCTGTGGAGGGACTTTAGTGCAGTTTTAGATCTGCAGTCTCTCTCTCTCACACACACTCTTGCTTCACGCATTTTCCCAATTTAAAAACAAAACCCAGAACTTACCACTGAATCTGTCATTTTTCCACCCCCAAGCTAATTTGCAGTAGTAATAATGATCAAGTAGCCCCACTGCACTGACATTACATACAGGCTGACACATTACACAAAGAAAACCTGCAGGACTGAGAGAGTTCCCAATTTCTTACGCTATGAAAATGACCACCTTTTTCATCTCATAACTTAACAATTCAAAGGAGGGGGGTGAAAGGCACATTTAAAAGTTTCATATGAAATTCAGCACTACGAAGAAGGTGGTACCAAGTCAGTTTCAAGATACAAAACCATGCCTCTATGGTTTTTTAAATATTGTTCTCTCAGCATGAAATGTGTACTCTAATTTCACAACATTCATCTCTGTATTTTCACAGAACAGATGAAGATTGGTACATTAATTTAGAGAGGCCTTGCTGAATTTGCACTGTTAAGTTAGAGGGAACTGGCTGTCCTCACCTTCCAGAATAGAGTTATTTTGTCCATTTTTCCTTCCTGCTTCTGCAAACACCTCATATACTTGTTCAACATGTATGGCCACCAAGTCCTGATCCATGTTTCCTCATAAACCTTAGCTATCTTAGTGTAGTAGCGTTTTTAATTCTAAAAATATGGTAGCTTATTTGAGCCTTTACCAATTTTTAGACCTGTGAATTTGTTGGTTGGATTTTCGCACCCTTCTGCACTGAGAAGGATGGAAACGTTCAGGGCAGCAGCTACTGCTTGACAGAGAGGGAAGCGTACAGAAACTTCCCTTATCTCCTAGCGGCAGGAATTCTGATTCTCTAGCACTCTTCCTCCCCTACCCTGTCTCTGCTCCAGCTCTTTCCTCTCCTCCACTGCTCCTATGGCAGAAATTTCACAGCTCCCTTGCTCCTGGGAGGCAAAATCCACTATCTCCTACCTGGCTGAGGAAGCATGCCCCTGCCTTGTCAGTGTCTAGGCGTCAATTGGATGAAACTGTAACTATGTGACATTTTCTAAAAGACACCCTGGGTTATTCTGCTCACAGGTTTCAAGTTTCTTAGACTCCAGCCCAGCATTAGGAGGTCAGTACTGTGAGTTTCCATGATGGGGGTATGTGAAACACCGTATGCTTGAAAAATAATTTGTGATACTTCAGGTAACCAAAAGGGCTGGAACAGGAGAAGATGGCCTGCAAAGGCATCTTGTCCTCAAACACTGCCACTCTGGGCTTTGTCCCTGCCATTTTTGGGGATGCTTTCTTCCAAGGATCCAAGACGTGTCTTTATTTATTTGATTTCTTGACTTCTACAGCCCTCTTCGTATAGCTTCCTATACAAACCAAAGCCTCTACTTTATGGGCAGACAGGGAGGCCGGCGCTAGGCTGCGGCGGGAGGCTGGCAGGGGCTGTGGTGGGAGCTGCCCTGCAGGATGTGCCGCCAGCGCAGGGCTCTGTTGGTCGCTCCCAGCAGCACAGCATGGGGCTGGGAGGTGGGCCAGGGAAGCAGCCCCCAGCCCGGGCTTGCAGGGCTGTACTGGGGCCATTCTGCCCGAGAAGCTGTTGTGCCTGGGGAGTATCAAGGTGGCTTACCCACTCTGCCACCCCACTTCTTACAGTCTGCATGTTTTGCAACACAGAGCCTGTCTTGGTGTCTCTCGTACTCAAATGGTTTGAGCAGTGAGGGGTAAAACCCTCTCAAATTCATCTGGGTACAAACTGTGTTTGATTATGAATAATTTTGATAGGAATAAGCGTAAGCAACTGAAAAATCAAGTTTTCCTTGGTTTTCAGTAAAAAGAACCCTTCATTTGAAATTGTATGGGGAGGGCAATACTTTAGTCTAAATAAGATATTCCAGTATTGGAAATTCACACGATTTCCACAACCTGTTCATCCTGGTTTCATTCTGCTTTCAGGCTACATCCACTCAGCCATCCCAGTGGCTCACAGGAGTTACACTTTTAAACCCCTGCCGCAGTGTCCAACCTACAGGTTTTTTGGTTTCTTCACAATTTTCTGTGAAAAGAAGGAGAAAAAGAAGGAGGGAAAAAAAAGAATTCGAACTACATGTTTCTGCAAAATATGCTCTACTCTGTATTTCCAGTTATTTTTAACCCTTTATTTAAGAAACTCCGAATAAAATCAAGTTCTATCAGAAACGTGCAACTCCTATTTGGATTCTTTTCTACAGCAAATCATCTACCCTTACAATTTTGGCTCTGACTGAATAATTGTTGGGTATTTCCATCTGAATATATTTGCTAACAGAAAGAAAAAATGAAAACCAAAATACACACTAAACGTAGGATACTGTCAAAATACACTGTAACTTTAAAGGAGTAGGTACAATGAAATATTTAGTCTTTAAAATGCAATTCAGTGACCATACACAAAGAGTTTTTCCTTTTGATTCAACAGCAGTTGTTTCTCCTCTCCCTTGTACTAGTCTAGAGCAGGAATAACTGCATCCACTCCCTAAGAGTACAAAACTAGTACAAATGAGAGAAGGAAGAATCTGGTTCCTACCATTCAGACCCATCACCAGTGGCAGGTCTGCCAGACGTGCTCTAAAACTACCAAGCATGAGAGGAGAGGGCAGGTTTTGCTGAGCAACCTGGTCTGATCTCTCTGCTGACTGCTTTGAGCAGAAGTGTGGACTGGACACCCTCTGAGGTCCTTGCCCATCCGAACCTGTAATTCTGCTCTGTAAGTGCTTTTCATTTGCATCTTCACCAGTGAATTTAATGGGAACGGATTCAGGCTTTTCTAAACATACTGGGTTTGGGGGGTGGTTTTTGTGTTGTTTGTACAGGTTTCTTCACTTCTTTTTGTATGACCATCCTATGTGACTACATCTGGCTGAAAGAACTGTTAACACTAGTGCAATTGCTTCAGTACTTGCATCTGTGTAAAAGTGAAAATGTAAGGCAGGAACAGCAACAAACGCCAGCACTCATAGTCACAAGCCTCAGCAATGTTCCAGATACCACTTCTGATTTGAAAATTCTATTAAAACCTCCAGAAAACTTCATTTTTTCAAGGACAGAATTTGTCTGGCAGAAGCTTTGCTTTAGTAAGTTTGGTAGAATGAAGACCTAGAACACGGGACAGAGACACTCTGGGGAGAGCAGAGAGGAGGAAGGATAGGATTCTCCTCTTCTACCAGTGTTAATCCACATATTTGACCAGAAAAAGCTTCTAAATTGCTCTGATATTAGAGTACAATCAGATGGCATGGGCTCATGTGTACTCCTATGTACGTCCTGCCTGCTTCAAGTAACATACTGGCTAGGACACAGCCACCAGCAGCCGCCTTTTCAGTTTCCTTCTACAGATCCTGCCACTGTATTGGCCTCTGATTTTTCAGTCAGGGCCTGCACATTACATTTTTGTTTCTCTTCAGAAGTCATACTGCTTGACAGAGGGGAAAAACTCTTTCCTGTACTGTCCTTTTGATAAAAAGGTTGTAGTGAATACAGAGCTGGAAGTTACCAGACTGATGACCCCAAAATGCGAGGTCCTTTCTGAGTAGCGTTTGGGAACAGCACAGTATCAGTCACGCAGACAAGGAGATATTTTCAGGGTTGCTTAACAGCAGTTGGAACACCAAAGGCAGGGAAGCACAGACAGAAAATTTAGTGTTGCCACCTATCACAGTTTTATGAAAAGTCTTCCAGTCCTGCAGACAAATTATTATATTGCAGTTGCAGAGAAAAGCCTGGGAATGGGATTCAAGTTCTCCTTGCCTAATGGAGAAAAAGTCAGCTGCAAAGACAAGCAAACCTTAAGCGTGTGTATTATCAGGAGTACAAGCATCACTTTCTTTTGTGTCTTAGTGAGTTTACAGGAAAACCCGTGAGAAATTCGCAGGAAAGATGAATTTCTCCTCCCGAAAGGCCAGAGTCCCTAAGCTTCCTACGAGCTGTGAGAAACAAACTGAAGGGATGAGCGGGCGGTTTTCAGCAGCGTGTGCCAAGTTGTAAAGCGGTAACTACCAGACAATCAGCACTTCCAGCCCACAGCGGAGCCTTCCCCGCTCGGGCCCGTACAGGCGGGTGCTGCGGTGGCCCCGAGCCCGCAGGCCGCGCACACGCCGCGGCGAGGCGGGAAGGACACAGCTCCTGCCCTTGCCGGGGGGGGCAGGGGAGGCGCCGCCGCCCCTCGCCGAGCGCTGCGGTGACCCACCGCCCCGCTCCACACACGCACCGTCCGCCCCGGGCCGCCGCTCCGTGCCCGGCACACCGATGAGCGCCGCAACGAGGGATAAAGCGGGAAGGTGGGGGGTGCGGTGCGGTGCGGTGGCGTCAGCGCGCGCGCTCGCGCGGGCGTCCCCTCCCCCCCCTCCCCCCCCCGGCGCGCGCGCCCGCCGCTCCCAT
Source organism: Falco naumanni (assembly GCF_017639655.2). NCBI lineage: Eukaryota > Metazoa > Chordata > Aves > Falconiformes > Falconidae > Falco > Falco naumanni. Next base: position 39,253,753 of record NC_054059.1, on the reverse strand, counting down.
TCAGCTTCGCGCCGTCCCCGCCGCGGCGGCTGCTGCCGTCAGAGCTGCCTGCGTCAATGCTGCCTCAGTGACACGCACCGGGGCTCTGCGCTCCCCACCCCCAGCCACCTCCTCCTTTCTCCCGGGTCTTTTTCTTGACTTTTTTTTTTTTTTTTCCCTCTCCTCGTTTTTTTCCTCAATGAGACGCATTAATGGGATTTTTTTATTATTTTTTTTTATGATCCCTCATCTATCAGGCCGGTTGGCGGGTGCTGCTGGTGCGTTTACACTTAACGGTTTCTTTGTGTGGGGGGTGGGGGTGACGTGTCCACCCCCCCTTTTTTACTTTATAAAAGAATAATTTTGATGAATAATTACCAAGTAATTGATTTATTTCACGCAGGCCCCGTGTCACAGGCAGACGTGGGTACCCTCAGGTAGCAACTGCCCCTCCCCCACCCCGGTGCCTCTGTCACGGCGCTGAGGGGGGTTGGCAGCCACAGGCCCTAGCCAGCGCGCTCACGCCTTGCCGTATTATGACGGATTTCCCCCTCTCCCAGAAAAGCAACCTTTATTTTCTCCCCCCCCCCCCCCCGCCTTTCTAGCTGCCTACTCATTCAGTGTTTCTGCATTATCTGCACACCCACCGTTATTTCTCTGCTTCCCTTCCCACCGCCCCTGTCTGCCCCCCCACCCCCCCCCCCATCAATCATCAAGTCCTGGGCTGTAAAGGATAATGGTTCATAAAATGGTTGTTCTGTGCATGTCCTCAGCTGCACGCGTAACCCCAGCCTCCCGCCTGCGCTCCTCTCCTGCTCATCAAGGTCAGAGGGAAGTCTCTAAACCCAAAGCCGTATTTATTTACATTTTATTCCCAACTGCCTCCTTCCACCCTTTTTCTTTTCCTCGGGAGAATGTGATGGCAAAGCTCCCTGAATTTTTGTGGGGTCAGGCCTTGCCCTACTTCAGAACATATCCATGCTTAGCTCGGCAGAGAGGACAATATCCCGGCCCTATTAAAGTCAATGGGAATCGGTGAATTCGAGCGTCACTGGATTTGGCTGGCAGACCGCACAGCCACGCTCTGGCCAAACCCTACCCCATTTCAGTTCAGCTTAACTGCAGCAGTGCCAAGCTGCTGCGAAGCTGTCTCCTGCTGCTGGCGCAGCGCTGCCCTCCCATACAGGAATCCTTGGTGACGTTGAGCAGCTGGAACGGATCCTGCACCTCCCTGCTGCCACCACGAAAGGAACCTGAAACTAGCTTCCACCTCCTGGCACCTCCCCAGCAGATAAAGGTCCTTCGAGGTCGGGGATTGGCTGGATAAATTAGAGCAGCCTAAAGACTATATTAATTTAGTCTGCAAATGAGCCTGGTGCCAATCCAGTCCCAGTGGTATGAGGCACAGCCATTTTTACACCCTCCCAGCTGCACCTACCCCTGCTCCCCTCCAGCTCAGGACTGGGTGTGTTAAGAATTACATGGTAGCAAATCTTTTTTTCAGTTGATGCATAAAGCAACTCAGAAACAGCCTAGTTCTGCAACATCAACTACTTTGAATAACCACTTTGCTTCAAAATACGAGGAAAAAAATTCAAAAGGGCAAGCAATTAGACCACAAACTAGATTTCTGAAGAGAAAAAGGAATCTAACAACTAACTTGTGCACAGCACGGGCTTCACTGTGCATTTGAAATGTAGGTTATTTGCATTTTTTACACAAAAAAAAAGAGACAAACCCGGTATCATAAAAGCAGTGCTGGATGGCAATAGGGTTCCTTACCACAACAGGAATGCACTTACACATTTTAATACCCAGCTTATGCATAAACCTGCATTTACATTATCTCTTTTTACTAATTGTGTCAGTGGGTATTCTCCTCAATAAATATCCATTTAACAGGTAGGCCAGAATGCCACTTGGGACAGAGGTTTCCAGGGAATCAGCCAAGCCCAGGCTCACCATATCGGGCATGATTCAAGCACATGAGTGGCTCAGCAATCTGTCCTAGTGAAAGGACATGTGAGGAAAGGCAGACAGGCGTTCCAAAAGGATCCTGCTGAATCTCAGGGACAGCAAACAGCCGGCCCTCACCTGCAGTCATTTATGTTCTACAACTGTGACTGTGCTTTCATATACATTTTTTTTACTATTTTATTTCAGTGTGGCAAAACCAACCTCAAGATTCATTTGTGTATGCTTTTCATCTTGTGAATGATGCAACTCTTGGTATCCAAGCACATTAAATGGGAGATGGAGCAACTACCATGCACTAGTACATATTAATAAAAGTGGCTTTACTGTTTATTTCCCCACATTAAAAGCTGGCCCTGTGAGAACAGGGGTAGCAGTTGCCAGTGTGTGCCATACAATACTGAAGGTGGACGGATGCCCGTGGAGCGTGAAGCAGCCTGCTGTCTACGCAGAAACTGTCACTTCTTCCAGTAAGCATGGTAGAGGGGAGCGGTGCCTGCCTAATGGACAGGGGGTAGCTCCCTGCGTTTGCATGGAATGCAGCACTACACTCACCAGACCTGCCTTTGGACAAGCAGGTTTGAAACAAGTCAATCCTTGCTCTGCCTTGGGAGTTGCTCCAAGTCTTTGGCTGCAAACTGCAGTGCTAAATTGAGACCGTTATTTTGCATTGAGCTATTTTCATCCCAAAGTGCCTTAAAGGCTTAGCAGATATATACAGGCTATGGTGCTATATGCACAGGAATCACTCCAGCCACTAATGAAATGCAGGCACCTATTAACCAAAGCCGTGTGATGCCTGGTCCCTTGGCGTGATGACTGCTAGAAGATTTTGTTTTATCCAGCTGAGTCAAGTCTGGTTTTTGGTTAGTGGAATACTTCATGCCATTTGAAAAGGAAAACTGGCAGGATCTTTACATACAGCGTTGAAATAGGTATAGATAGTTACACTCAGCACTGGAATTTGAAATGCCACCACTGAGACAAGACCTTTTCTGGAGTCTTGCGTTGTTCCACCACCCATATTCAATATTAATTATCAAAACAGTCCTCCCTCCACTCAGTGGTGCAGTGAGCTGGGAATGAATACCTGGAACCTTTCACCCATGGAGTAGTTTTGTCAAAAGCCTCTAGAGCTAGATGTGGACAGGACACCATGGTGTTTTGGTGGTCTATAGACAATGAATAAGTAGTTTCGCTGCAGTGTCTCATGGATAGGTACCTGTAAGGGTAAAGCACCACAGCCACCTCCACAACTGGCTTTAACTCACACTTGACTGTTCTGTCTAGAAAAGGCAAGAGCACTGAATTACTGCATATTGGCCAAGATAGAAAATTAATTTTAAAAAGCAAAAAGTGCAGTAGAATATGAACTGTATGCCTAAAATGAGCATTACAATATCCACTCAGTACTGTACATACACCTTTGTATAGACTGCATGCACTGCATCCAATAAGCATGCTTCCCTGCCTCTAGTTAGGGTAAAGAGGGAGTTGTGTGGTGAAAGACGTAATTTGTACATTAGGAAGTCTCTGTTGCCAGATCAGCAGCAGCAGCACTGACGTCTGTACTCTCTCGCTTTGTTCCTGCTGCTATAAATCAAAATGACTACAGTCCAAATGCCTCACTTGTTTAACTATAAATGCACTGCTAGTCAGAAAAATCCGCACCAGGAGGGATCTAGATAATCTGCATATACTTTAAACTGATTAAATAGGGAAAGTCAAAAAAAGGACAATAGCATTTATAAATTTATGCTTTCAACATCAACAACAACTTTTAAAGGGTGGAACCCAGCAGAGCTATAAAAATTCTGTGTCTACAGGCACTGATGTCTTTGCTAAATGAACTATCAAATTTGCCTTTCTTAATGTGCATTGGGATTATATTTTTCCCCCAGATTAATGCAACTTCTTTAGAAGCCTGTTTTCCCCTGTGTCCTCAATGTGTTTTCCTGCTTGTGTAAACTACTGGAAGCAAATTAAAACAGAGTAGATGAAGTGGGTCAGGTTTTACGTGCCTGTGTATTTATAATAATAAATACAAACATATATAGCTGAGGTTGACTCCCATTTATTTGGAATTTTAGAAAGCTAAATATTTCCTCTGCAGATGAAATGAACCCTCAAAGCCTAAAATACTGCTTAGATCTCTTCCAAGTTCTAAAAGAGGACTCAGTTACATAAAAACAATGGTGCCAATGCCTGCTGCTAACCTGTCGGCTGGGGGAGAGCAGAGGAACTCGCCTCCTAACACCTACCGAGAGCCTGGAATCATTATAGAAAAATGCAGTGCAATTTCTTGACTAAATGGAAAGGGAATGGGAGAAATTAAGAAGGTAACCTTCCAATACCAACATTAGCTCAGCTGAGCTGCAAATCCTGTGTATTGGGCGGCATAGCCAGAAATATGTTGAGCTGTACTTCTGAAGAGGAAATAACAGGATCAGAGAACAGCAGGTGAGTACATTGTCAACACCATGCTGACGCTGTTGTTGGAGCCACTGCGTTACAGTTCCCAAGACCATCAATTTTTTACAGTAAGGCATTCAAAAAGTATCAGAGCAAAAAGTCTGAATATATTTGTTTCATGGTGGCTGTGTTGTTAGGCTTTGGCTAATGAATTTGCAACCAGATGTTCATTTTAAGATCTGATCCAAAATGCACTGAAGTCAATGGAAAGTCCATTGGAAGTTCCAGATCACTGGAAAAAAAGCTACTGTAGAGCCAATATTTTTTAAGAGATAATAAAAAAAATAAACAGGATGTAGTCATTGGTCATTCAGCTTGGCAATGATCCTAGGCAAAACTGTAGAAGAGCAAAAGCAGACACAGGGTCATCAATTATGTGCCACTGAAGTTGTCATAATTGTCGTGTAAACGGGTAGAGATTATAACAAATGGAAAATAACTGGATTTATCTTACACCTCTCTAATTGCTGGCCAGCCTAGCCAGTATTCTCTCTCATTTGTCATTAAGAGCATGTGCACGTGGTTACTGTAGCTCAACTGGCACAACCGTAATATTTTAGGAGGTGGTGACTTATGTAAAAATAAAGGAGAGTAGCATGATCAATGCAAGTTACCATAGTTTTTTAGAAACAGCCTAACCAGCCTCAAACAATACTTGATTTTTTTTGTTGTTTTGTTTTCTTTCCTTTCCATTTATAAATGCATGTGTTGAAAGAGAACCGTCTTGAGGTAACAGGCTTCTGTAAGTCTTTTGGATGCAGTTCCGTGTGATGCTGACTAAAAAAAAATATTCACTATAAACAATAAGCAGTATAACACATATTAAAGAGTCAGACTGGGATCCAGTGTCTGAAAAATTAAGCTAAACAAAATCTGTGTTTTGGAGTAACTAATTAACTGTTGCAACAGCTTCCCTAGGACACAATTCACTGTCTGGAGTCTTTCACTCACTAATGGTTGGATATCTTTCTAGAGGTTATAGTTTTGCCACAGAAATTTCTAGCTAAGATTCTCTGGGCCCCACTAGTTGGTAAGTCAGACAGTTATTCTGACGGTCCTTCTCTGAACACATAGCACCTTGATAACCAGTGAACTGTGAGTGTAGGTTAGCCTACTCTTATACCTCTTAGGTAAGGTTTCCCTTGTGGAAAGTTTAGTTTCTTCTTTTGCATACATTTACATCTAATACAATTTGCACGCAGATCTTAAAAAATAACAAATCATGAAATACCTTTGTAACAGGAGGCTGTAGGTTGTTGGACAAAAGATCAAATTTACAGGAGAACAGAGAGAAAACAACATAAAGTGCAGGGGGTCGCGGGGCTTAACCTTGGTTTAGTGCAGTCCTCTCTCACATCTACTGGATTAGGAAAAAGACTGAATTAAACTGACAGGTACCCATACAAAATCTGGTGAGAACTGCAGTAGAGTGGAGACATCTAGCTGCCTTCTGTCTACCAACAGCATCTGTGAATGGAAAATCCTGGCTCTGGGGACAGCCTACAGATATACCAGCTTCTTTAGGAGAAAGCAAACAAGCCTGCCCTTGCTGAGAGGGAACATAAAACTGGGATGGAGAGGAGATTATACATACAGTTTACATTTCTTCCTGTTCTCTCCGGAGCCTTCCTGAACAAAAGCTTATTTCCTTTAATTCCTTAAGTTTGGTTTCTTATGAGAGCTTTTTATTTTGGCAGTTTTGGTTACCTGGTCTTAAAAAGAAGCTTTGAATGTGCAAATTACCATGAGAAACAATGCTGAAAATACCTCCTTGATCCAGAACTAAAGAGGATCCAGAACTAAAGTGCACTGATGGAGATAATGTGAATAAGCCTGATTGTCATTGTTCAGGCTGCACCCCTTCCCTGATTAGAAAGTCTAGAAAAGGGGCAGCATGTCATTACTGTGGTATACTCTCCCTTGCATTGTACGCAGACCCACTTCCAAACTGCCACTACTTCTCCAGAGGCCCAGCAAATGCACAGGCTTCACAGCAAGGTGGGACTGCATGCAGCGCGTCACACCTGCAGTCCCACAATGGGAGACCAAGCAAGCGGCATGGTGCCTTGCTCTGTTGAGGTACTTTTGGGGTTCTGTCCATGAACCACAGCCTGCTGAATGACCACATCCACACATGTGAGCATAGGTTTGAACACACCATCAGCTGAGGGACTGAGGACTTAGACAACTTGCTGCGTATGTACTTGAGGGTTTCAAAACATCAGATGTGCCCTCCGTTTTGTATGGCTCCCAGCTCCTGCAGCCGGTAGTCACAGCCTCTGGGACTGCACAATCAGCCGCAGGATATTGCTGTAAGGCTACAGCCTTGTTCCTTCAGCTTCTCAGCACATCTTCCAACGTCAGCCGGTGCCTGCTCTCAGTGTACATAAACACAGGCACGTGCTAGCTCCAGCAGTAACCAAACTTTCTACGCTCACAAACGCTGGCTCTACAGATGGGGAACTATCCAAAATCACAATTGGAGCCCAGTTGTTCCCTACCATCACCTGGTAAACAAAGGCCACACAACTCTGCATATATGCTTTTTCAAGAGAGACAAGATCTGGGAAGCTTCCAAACAGGTTTTGCGTAAGAAAATACAGGGATTATACTAGTTACAACTATCTAATCACAACAAAATAATCCCCATGACTGTGGAGGTGAGGCCAGTATTCAGATAATGACGTGCATCTAGAAATAGGAGATTTAGGACATCAGGACAAAGGAAGGATAATAAGAATACTGGCCCAAGCTCAAATACTAATGCATACCAAACATTAATGCGCCCCAAACAACAGCCGCTTCAGAGGAGTGGTTTTGATTTTCCTAAGGAAAAGATATCACCAGCAGAAAGAAATCTGCAGTGTTATTTTTTGGTAGATGAAGAGGTAGCTTCTGTTCCAAGGGCCATATCTATGTCAGAAACAACGTCAGGTCCACAGTTCAGGGTAAGGCAGGCATGTCTAGCTCAGAACGAGTTGAGTTTACAGTCACCTCTGATTGTGTAAGCAGCAAGGTCACAGGTGCACAAGCAAGTACTTTTCTCCTCTAGAGAGGTCCCCTGAGAATGAGTTTGAGGGTACCCTTGTGGCATCATATCAAGCAAGGAAGCTTGCACTGCAGCATCCACTCCTTTTTCTGTCGAACGAAGACTCCATCCCCCAGGGAAGTTAATTTAGCTGCTGTCCTCCCCTTCTCCTTTCCTCCTTGCGTCAGCCCAAGAGTAACAAGAGAGCCAACTGAGATCTACCAGCTCAGTCTTTCTAAACCGATGACAGGCCACAACTTTCTGGCTCCTGCCTTCAGCCCTTGAGATTTTCAAATAGCTCCCCAAGTCTCGGAGTGGTCTGAAAACACTTAGCTTCCAAGATCAAGTGTATTCATTGTAATATAAATGATGCTTAACACTTTTAACCAGAGCTAAATTTATCAAAAGAAATCATGAAGTGAGCTAACCATGAAGGTCATTATTCTGAAAGGGAAATTTGAACATAAGGATTAAACTTTACCTGGAAAATTTAAGCTGAACAATTTTCTTGACAATTAGGGCAACAAGAAATTGAGGGATATATTTTGAAGAAAGCTGGGGAGAGAAACACTTTGTAGAGAATTTTCAGTTTTCTGTTTACAGGTGCCAATGTAAGCAACTATGCGGCTTGCCAGTGAAAGAAAGATAAATGAAAATTTGAGTTCAAGCCTCACTTGTAAGAAGCCATCATATTACCATGATTCATTTTGGCAGCCCACCAAACCTGAGAGAAACTCAATGGACCAGCATAATTCCTGATCACTGAAGTTAATTGAGGTTGAGTCACACCTGGAACAATCTTGCCCATTCATTCATTAACAAGAGGAGACTGAAAACACTGTATAGGTTGTTTCTGCTATCTAGGGCAAGATGTGCTAAGACAAGAAGTTTCTGACTTAAAAGCACAGACCTTCCTTCTGTTGTCTCTAGAGGAGAAAATGCAATTTTGTAGGAAATTCAGATCTAGGCTGTCAAGTTATCCTAAAGTCTCAGAGTTGATATACTACCTTGACACAGGCAAGTCCATCAAAGTCTATTGTGCTATGAATGAATCTTCACCACCTGACTGAATTCACAGTAACTTTTTCCTGTACCTGCTGTACCGCACTGTGACAATTAAGAGTGCTTAAGTCTGGTCTAGTGTAACACAGTACTGTAACGGGGACAATGCCCATGGTAGCAACAGGAGAGTGTTGGAATAATGTTCTGCCACTGCCTTGACTTTGACTGAGTGCTTGTGCCTGCAGGATACTTTGCTTATTGCCTTGAAAATGCCATTACCAGTGAAAGATTCAGTATAAAGAACTCTTGGAAAATGAAATTAAGGAAGTTTTTTCATGCTGCATATGAAAACAGCATTCAGCCTTACGCATGACATTTCTTTGAGTATCTTAAGTTTCCAAAGAACAGCTTTATTTTCATGGCAGTAAGCCCCAAAGATGGAGTTACAAATCTACTTCGTATTTTGTCACAACTATATGTATTAGGCTCATGTTCTTCCTAATCTTCGATATTATGGTAGTTATTCAGTCATCTCAATAAAGAAATTGCTTTATAAACCAGTTCTGAGCTCGCTCCAATTTTGGAAGATACTATTGATTAGAGACTTCCCAAGGAGATATTTACCTTGGGTTCTTGACTCTCATGGAAAAGACTCACCAGGCTGGGACTTCACCTCCGCAATGTAACGCCCCTATTATTATCTTATCAGTTATGGAGTGTGCTAGTGCCTTTGAAATAACTCATTTTGATGTTTTGAAGCTAGGAACACAAAAATGGGAGCATTTATCCCTGGGTTTAGCACTGTTCGTTTTTAAAAATAAAATAAAAATCCATGTTCCAGAAAGGCTTTTGGAACAACCAAAACAAAGACCAAGCCTAAATGATCCATCCCAGGTTTTACTCCATACTTGACTGTTTCTGGAACAGGACATTTTAGGTGTTTTGTCAATTCCCTGTAGATATCCGGTCAGGATGTATGTATTGAATAAAAAACCCAAACCTTCAACTTACTCGCTGCAGCAAAGTACTTCGGTTAGCTCTTTACCTGAAGTAATAAAAGCAACCCATTATCTGGGTTGAAATGCAACTCATTCTTCTTTCAAAAGCTTGACATTTACAGTAGAGGAACTCTTAAATATATAAACATTTCCCAGTTTTTACTACTAATCTCCTAATTCACTTCAACCACAAGTGGTTTTAAATAGCCAATAGATCTTTAGAATCACTTTTATTTGCACTTCTGGAATACTTATCTAATGTCCTAATATATCTACAGTAAGGGAATGTGTCCTGAATATAGTTCTAAGAAAAATTAATTAAAATAGGAAAATATTTGGAACTGTTCTAGTAAGATTTATATATGAAAGCTGTTTCTGTGGGCAGGAGTAACTGTCATACTCAAGACTTGAAAGCCATCTTAAGAGTACTTACAACTAACTGGAATCAAGATTTTTCAGAAGAAAAGTAATGATGACAGAGTCAGGAAAGTTATCTGCCACCTGTTTGATTAAATGAAGACTATTTCCTCCCATAGCAGGCTTAGATGAATACCTCATTACGGCACTGGGAAACACTGTACTTTGCTGACACTCTAATTCCCGTAGGATGTAGACAGAGGAAAAATAGTGACTATCACATGCTTTCACAGAAATATCCATGCATATTGGAAGATCAGCACAGTCGCTGATAAACATCTCTGTAGTTAGAGCCCACATTTCACGTGTCAAGAATACGCAGCAGAGAAAGAGCCAGAAAGTTGCTATTGGAGCCGATTAGGAACTAGAATTCCAGTCTTATGGAAAACCCTCATACATGTTTTTGTCCCATATTACAACAGACAACTGCAACTTCAGATTTTCTCACAAACCAGTATTGAAAGCAGTCAGCTAAAAGAGCAAACTAGCACATTCTGTTCCATTTCATTTTAATACCATGGATCAGTTGGTGCTTTGTGGAAACAGCAGTTTGGGTGCCTTTAACACTTTTTTTTCTTCTACAGCCCATGCCCCAGCTACATCCTTCCTCATGTGCAGTAGCAGCCTGTGCCTGCAACAGGAGAGCCAGTGAGCCCCATGCGGGGGAGCTGGAGGAAGGGGGGCTACCGATTGCGATAGGAATCAATTAGCATGTAAGAGGTTAATTACAAGCTCACAAGCATTCAATCAATACTCAGGTAGACTGCCTGCACTACCTACCTACGTACTCACCCTACGTATTGCCTGTGTCTAAGTTTTATTGCCAGATTAGCTCAAACAACAGGGTGTTAGAACTGAGTTATGATTATAGCAAAGTGGGGGGAGTGTCAAAAAGTGGAAATATGTGATTTACTGTATTCTCGTTTCAAAACCTTACGGCTTACCACCCTGAAAGGAGGCAAGGGAGCCAGCAACAAACAAAATCTTCCATTGTGAAAGGGCTGACAAGTCTAATCATCATTTCTGCTTCAGAAAGTTTTAAAATGCAGTATGTGAAAACATGCTGACCCTTGGGAAGTAAGTGGGGCTGTTAAAAATAAATAGGTTCCAGCTTTTCAGGAAGAGCAGATTCACTACAGTGACGTAAAAACACCCAGCAGTTTGTCCCAGCTATTTCCCACGAGATACTGCTGATTTAGGAAGAAACAGCAGCTCACACAACTGCCTGGAAATTTAAATGCCAGGATGTTAGTTCTTGAATCTTATTTTTTCCACAGTTCACCTCTGACACAGTGTCAGTACTTGCACAGTCTCTCCATACCCTCAGAAAGACCCTTCAAAGACTTAAAAAAAAAAAAAAAATTAACCTTCACAGAACATCCCAGTATGTCTCAAAATACATTAAGAGATCCTAATGGTCTTAGGAATATTCTCTTATTATTGGGAAAATTTTTATTTTAGAAATAAAATGAACAATATAAAATATTTTAAGGGGTTTAATTTTATGTTGGAAGGGATAACGCATCCCAAGTACATTTTGGGTGTTGTGTCCATGTACTTGCCAGAAAAGGGCCAGCGTTGTGGTGTGAGACCTTGGTGCACAGAGGTGCAGCGTGTGGTCAGCCTGGACCAAGACACAGACAGATCAAAAAGCAAGTGCTGAAACAGAAGTTTCCCTCCGACTGGAATTACTGATTTACAGCCATTTCTACCAGTTACAGCAGACTATTTCTGTGATACTATAGCTACAGGCTTGGGAGCAGCAAATAACATTTCTTCATTTCAAAGCACACATGTGCATCTTTAATTCAAAGTGGTTTGTTTCAGGTCCATGTGGAAACTGCTAGGGTGGAGTATTAAGTCATTTTAGTTAGGAAGATAGTTTCTTCAGTAAACATTTCATGATCCATCTGTTTTCTCTCTTTTTAATTCATCAGGATGTAGTTCCTTTACTTTTCCTTCTTAGATTTCCACTTTTTTTCCTCCAAAATCCTATTAAATCCTAACCAATGCTTTCCATAAGACAGAACGCACAAATTAGTGTTTGTTTAAAAAAAGGAGTGTAGGGATTACATGCTGGAACAGATTCTTTGTACATAATCACTTCAACACGTGTCTTTCCACCCCACTTACAGTAAGACTGCAAGTCATGTAAACAACTCTACGGTGAAGAAAATTGCTGGTCGGCTTGTTGTACATCTGCTCCAAGAGAATGAAGGAAGAATATTTTTATATATCTAAAATAATTAAATTTTATAAAAAATATAAACCTGTACAAATATATGTCCAGAAACTGAAACAAAACAGTATCAATAGGTTCTGCTTGATAGATAAGGAGTCAGATAAGTAACATCAGGCAAGATCCATCATGCTATTTGTCCCGAACAGTATACAGCCATTGCTAGACCAGCAGTAGAAACACATTTCACAGATTTCTGGGAATATTTGGTGGCAACATCCAGTAGGAATAAGCCACAATCAAAAACTCAGAGACATACGGAAGTTGCACACTTTTGAAGAGGAATCCTGTGGCCTATAATTTTTGCAGAAGAAAAGTTACACAGTCAAGTGAATCGTCATACATCAGGGAACAGGAAGGAGCAACAACCGAACAAGATCCTGTGTTTTCTACCCAAAACCTTTCCCTTTGCCAGTTCATCATCACCTGAAACCTTCCCTTATCAGACCCCTTCATCAAAAAAGGCAGCCCCTTAAACACAAATTCAGTCACCCCAGTTGAAGGAAGGTTGATGTTATCTGCAATGATTTCAAAGGCTTGTAGTCCTAAAAGAATAAGCAAGAAGCCCTCAGGTGAAGCCAAACACAATAGGAAGGCCATCAGAGTCTTGCTGTTGGCTTCAGTGTGGCCAAAACTTTTTTTGCTGTTATTTCAGAGCCTAAGTGCTACTTGAGTAGTGAGAGGAGTGCAGCTCTATGCACAGCCAGAAGTAGCAAAGCAGGCACAGCAAATGACTGAGCAACCGAAGAAGTCAGAGAAGCAATGCATCTCCATACGCAGGCTAAGAAGCTGTTCTGCAAACAGCATGTGTTTCCTGCTGGCATGCTGCAAGCGTTACTTCTCAACCACCTTTCCTGGCAACATCCCAGGCTCCTCCAGCATCCACCCAGCACCCTGTGGGGTGAGAGGCAGCCCATACTGTGTTCAGTCATCTTCTAGGCAACCAGCAAGCTGACAGGCCTGCTGCCACACAGGGTGCTAGGCTGTCCCTGCCCTTCTGCCAGAGGGGCAGTAGCAGCAGCTTCTTCCTCAACTCTATTCCCAGTGTCTCACAAACCAGTGGGAGTTTAATGGTCATTGAAGCCCTCTTTCAAAGTTGGTGGAAATGGAGGAGCAGGGCTAAAAGCTATGGGAGGGAAAGGAATGGGGATGGATAAACAGACAGTAAGCTTACATATGTCTTGTTTTCTTAGCAGTTCAGGCTAAAAAGGAACATTTTATATATACATCTATAAAGGGTGGGTAACTGGCAAGATTCTCAGTATCAAAAGCAGCTTGGCCCTGTCTCAAGAAACCAACAGCCTACTTGAAGTTAGCTGGTGTGTTTTTCTCTGGTAATGACTTTAACAGTGTTCTTACTTTTACTAGCCACACTGGGCACTAGTCCATCATACAGACTGAAGCTCTCAGTTCTCCAAGTAACTCTGCAAACCCAATAAGATTACCCACTGAATTCAACCAGAGATGTTGCATTCCTTCCTGACATGACCCTGTTGCTGGCAAGAGGGGGGAGACTAATCTGAATCAGAACAATCTTCTCAGCAAAGACAGAAAATTGCTCACAATTTGAAAGCGTCTATGTTTTGCCCTGCTTCAGGTGGAGACAGTCCAAATCCACCAAAATGGCCATTAATTGGAGCAGTTCTACTGTAAGGGGCTTTCTGGTGTTAGATGCCAAAGAAAAATGTTTTCCAGGCCTTCAACACAGCTGGAGCATTGAGCTTCGAGAAGTCTGGCTTTGATTCACAAAAGGGTGTAAATGTCACAACATTCACAACTGGGGCCTCTAGCCTTTTTGATAAATTACTGGCTCATCAAATCTCTAAACTTAGAGGTAGGGGGCAAATAAGTGAGTCTGGATTTTATTACTAAATTGGAATAAAAAAATAGTTTGAGGATGAATGCACCACTTCTTTTCTTAATTTTGAGAAGTTTACTTCTCCTGATTGCTTTAGATTAAGTATATTCCTGAAACAAAAATCCCAAGCTTGAAATACAAAATTCAGTCCTTTCCAGAATTATTTATGACTTTTTTTTTTTTTTTGAGGTATTGGAAGCCATTCATCACATTGAATGTGACTTTATGGCTAATTTTGATTGACCTGATCTGTTATAGCATGCAAAAGTCTCTCTGCCATAACAAAAAAGTGTGAGTGGGGCCAGACCTCCTAAACAATTAAGTACTTGCTCATTCCCAATAGTTACTTCTTTTGAAGTTATTAGTGTTAGGAATAACTGGATGTCAAACCTGTGTAGTTTATTCACTATCACACAGGCAAGAAATCAGAGTTCCCCATCTGTTACAACAGTTTAGCCTCTCCACACCCTAAATTACGTGACAGTTCAGAGTTGTAACTGTCAAGTTTTCCTGCTTTGGTCCAGAAATTATTATGAAAGTTGTATTCCTTGCTCTGTCACTAAGGGCACATATGAGCTTCATTTAACTTTCATGCCGAGCTTCCATGTTTGTAAAGTTGGTGTCCCTCCTTTTTAAAGGCCCTTGCTTAACAACACTCAGAACTGTGTTGGATAAAAAGACTCAAAATCAGTCTTGTATCCTTAGTTTGTCATCTAGCTTTAACCTTACCACTAAGTGTAAAATAGCCCTCAGAAGTTTGTCTTTTTCTATTTACATTTTATAGATGAGACACTGAACCATTTACTTCAACAAAACAAATTTTAAGAGTCCTCATTAAAGAAAATGCAGGCACGGTGGTTACATAAGACATAATAGTTTTATTTAAGCTTCCCCATCTCTGGGTAAAATTGAAACTTCCAAGTTGCCTGCAATATTTTACAGAAAGGGCACTCAAAGTGCAAGATCTGCTCTATTGTGTTACAATTGCAGTGTGATCCAGCTCAGTTTTCATTCTGTATTATGTTGTCAATGAATCTGCCTTACAGAACCTTATAGCAGCCCCCCAGTAGCTAAAGGGAGCCTACAAGAAAGCTGAAGAGGGGCTTTTTACAAGAGCAGGTAGTGAAAAGACAAGAGATAACAGTTTTAAGCTGAAAGAGGGTAGATTTAGGTTAGATAGAAGGAAGAAATTATTTACTCTGAGGGTGGTGAAGCACTGGAGCAGGTTGCCCAGAGAAGTTATGGATGCCTCATCCCTGGAAGTGACCAAAGCCAGGCTGGATCAAGCTTTGAGCAGCCTGGTCCAGTGGAAAGCATCCCTGCCCATGGCAGTGTGGGTGGAACTAG
Source organism: Falco naumanni (assembly GCF_017639655.2). Taxonomy (NCBI): domain Eukaryota; kingdom Metazoa; phylum Chordata; class Aves; order Falconiformes; family Falconidae; genus Falco; species Falco naumanni. Next base: position 39,238,439 of record NC_054059.1, on the reverse strand, counting down.
ATGATCTTTATGGTCCCTTCCAACCCAAACCATTCTATGAAATCTGACTGCTTTCTCTTCAGAATACATATTACACGAAGACACTGGTGTCTCTTTGGAATGTAAAATGAGGAGAGTTACATTTACATTTAAAGAACTTTACACAAGAATTGCTCCCCTACATCAGACCCATTAGCTTCTGAAGGGAAGCAAGAAAAACTTCAAGAAGTTACTTCATAACTGTTTAACTGGATTATTTATTTTTGACAACAGTTGGCATTTAGCTCTTGTCCCATCTAAATCATTCAGAGTTTTCAAATCTCAGCTTTGTAAAACCCAATAGAAGAAAAAAGTATATTTTAAGTTTTGTTTCAAGTCCAGTTAGGAATGAAAGATTAGCCTATAGCACAGGAAGCAAGCCTGTTAAATCTTACTTCAAGATGCAAAAATTGATGTATTTAGCTCTGTGGTTCTGTTATTCAGTCCTCGTGGGTAACAGAGATGATGGTCATCAGATGAACACACGTAGTAAAGTGAATTCCGTCAGGATACCACAAAGCAATTGACCTAATTTTACAGTCAGTGCAGGCCAGCACTGACTGTAAAAAAAAAAAAAAAAAAAAAAAAGTGAAGAGCAACCATGAAGAAAAATAAAGTTGAAAGCGTACTGTGTTTTTTTTAAGCTATATTCTCACATAAGTAAGCACACAGCTCCTCTGGTACTAGTGAACAACCACAGATCCAACTTTGTACCTCTTACAAGGCAGGTTTGGTTTTATGCCATTTCATACAGTCTCCTTTCACAGTTATGGTCTCCTTTTAAATCGCTGGCAGTTTCTTGCCTTCAAAGAGATAGCTGCTCTTGTTCTCCCACCTAAAATCCCAGCCAGATCTGATATCTAGGCACACACATTGCTACAGTACTGAACTTACAAATCAGCCCTGAAATGCAACAAGGGTGGGTATTACAGACCACCTTGAATTAGTCAGTTTTCATAGATGTAAATGGAGGAGCCTTAAGCTATGCCTAGACACAACTTTATCAATCCTCCTTCAAGACTGTCAGCAATTACAGAAGCATCTAAGAGTATTTCTTGGGGGTGTGTGTGTTTTATTTGCAATTAGAGGTATAAGAAGTACAGAAATACTGAATTCAGCTTACCTACCTGCTGAAGGTACTATCATTAACTGATTTATCATTAATCACAGCACCATTGGGAAGCAGTGAAGGATAAACCCCTCCTGCATCACCCAGTAGGATCAAATCCTGTCTGAAAACAGAACTACTGACTTGATTGCAATCCTGCCTGGAAACCTCAGTCCTGGATCAGGCACCCATCAGCTAGGTGTCATTCAAACAGCACGGAAGGCTGAGAGCAGTTTACTGAGAAAGTTTAATCTGCAAAATCTATACTCTGATGTTAATAATCCAAATCAAGACTATACAGCTCCTATTGCTATGATAGATAACCTACCAAAAACCAGCCAAAAGTCAATAGCAGGCCAAAACTGCAGCCAGACAGACCACAGAATAGTTCAGTGTAGTGAGACCCGTTTCCTCACACTTTAACATGGCTGTGGGGTTGCTGGTCATTGCTATTACACCACAGTTGATTATTTTATCACCAGTGTGCACAGCAGAAACATCAAGCTGAAGTGTCTATTTGTCAGAACAAAGTGATTGACAGATGAATGCCATGGCAAGATGGCTTACAATCATGACTACTGTGATAGCAAGTGGAAATTGCAAAGCTTGATGCCACATGGGTTGCATTACCCCCAGCCAAGGAAGTGAAAAAGAAGCTTTTCTCTCACTGCTTGCAAAAGTTTCAGCTGCCTTGAGTTATCAAAACCATAGCCTATGATTTCCTGGCCAAAACATGAAACACTTCCCTACTTTTTTCAAAACCTGTACAATCTTTCTGGTGTGCCTCAGTGGCACAAAAGCCCTGCCTATAACCCATTGAAATCAGACTACTAACGCCCATTTGAATAAAATCACAGAAGGCAAACACCTCTTGCACAAATGAGGAAGGGGCTGTACAATGAGGTTCTAGGTGTTGCACAAAATGTAGGATTTGCCTGTAAGAATTCCTAGGGTAACAAAGATTTTTATCCTAGCTGTTGAGACTGACCCAACTAAGACTTTTCCGCAAACTTTTTAATCCAATATCTCACTAAAGACAAGAGCACTCAAGCACATCAAGGTACTGTTCTGTGAGGGTACTCTGAAGCAGTCTCTCTATATTTTGCTCCTATCTTTTTTTCCTAGCCATCAGCTGTTGAGTACAGTTAGAAACACAATAGATCTAGGTCTAACTCTGTGTGTCTTTTTCTAGTACACCCCTAAAAGATACACATCTACGCACAGCTAGGTAATTTAATACAGGGAGTCAACAGACTAGCTAGTCTGTGAAGAATGACTTGGGAAGTTGCGCATACAGAGTAGTGAGTTACTGGACCTCCCCATAGTGAATGCCATGGTATATAACTAGATTCTTTCTGGACCTAACAACTGTATTGACCCACAGTGTAGGCACTTCCAGTTGTATGACATCCAAAGCAGCAAGTGCTCACCTGGGATTCTGCATTCATCTCAGCTAGTCTTGGTCTCGTCGAAACAGCAACTGAACCTGACTTCAGCATGACAGCCTCATGATTAAAGCATTTGACTGGGTGTTTCCAGGGCTGAATACACATTTTAAGCTGCAGAAATAACCCTGGAAATTATCATTGACACTAGGGTACAGAGTTATGTGCTTTTGCTTGGCTATAATTTGATATCATTACTTCTTTGCAGCAAAACTAGTCCAGAGTCCAGGTCCAGCCTGGACAGTTTCCCAGTTTTTGAATTAGGGATGTTGCTGGAAATTTGGAGATAGCTCTGGGTTCAGCTATTTCTGCAGTCTATCACTTCCTAGGGAGGAGCTGCAAGTAGCTGCCAAGCCACTATGTAAGAGGTGAACATTGCTTCTTTCTCTGCCTTTTTCAATGAGTAGCATGAGCAGCTGTTTTTCATGTTCTTAGGTGTGCTCTGAACATGTTGAGGGGAGCCCGCACTTTCAGTCACAAACACTACCTCAACTGTGGGTTATAAAGATACCCAGGTTGTCACAGGGGACCACTTCCCTGTGCTTGGCTCCTTGGGTGTGTGTTTGCACATCCAACTTTATGTGCACAACTTTAGGGCCAAACAGGAAGGAACTTCATTAGTTTTACACATCTCTAGCTAGGCTGCCATTGAGTGTGGACAGTCTAGCTTGTTGTCTTTGATCTAGGCAACTAAATAGCACTGGACTCCTGCTTTTGGTGTCAAAAGAAGCATTCAGAATCACACCCTAGGAGTCTTGAACTAATGGTGCTTTTCCATTTCCTGTAAACTCACTTTGTAGAGTCTATCACTGGAGAGGGAGATTTTAAGGCAAGGATATGTTTCTGTTAACTTCAACATCTAGTCACTTGGAAATTGGCCAATAGCTATTCTTATTTATTTCCACCTACTGACACATTGAAAGATCACTAGGATTGATTATGCAATAGATGAATAAGATGCTAAGTGCTTAGGCCTTATCCTACTGCACAAAAGTCACAGAACTGCTGAGCTAGGGAGGAAGTTCTGAAGATCATCTAGTCCATCCTCCCCTGCTCAAAGCAGGGTCAGTTACAGAAGACTGGTAAGGACTGGTTTTGAATATTTCTACAGACGGAGACTGTACAACTTCTCTGGGCAACCTGTTCCACTGCTTGACCACCCTCACCATAAAAAAAAATAAATTAAGTTTCAATTTGTGCTTTCTGCCTCCTGACTTTGGGATTTTCTTTCGGATAATTCGACAAGTCAAAGCTTGTATCTAACAAAAAAACCTGCCTATTCCTCCTATGGGTCTTGACACCAGAGAGGTGCGTTAATTAGAAAGATAATGGAAGTTATGCACAACAGCACTGCAGAAAACATATCATCCCTTGAGAAACGTGCAACTTCCCTCCCAGGGCACTGCTGCAGAACTGTCGCGACCTGCACACAACAGCTAGCTCCAGCCCCACCTCTGAAAGGCTTTTCACATTTGAGTGACAGTTGTCCATGCATCAAAAGATAAGCCAAAGCCATGCTTTCCACATCCCACCCTTAACTTAGCAGGCATGTAAAAGTGCCTCCTCTGAACAGGATGGAGCCCTTTTACTCCATGACAGTATGGCAAGACTTGAATTTCCTAGATTCCCAGGATCTAGAGATTCTGCCCATAAACTGGTACCAAAATTGTAAGCCAGAATACACAAAACATTAGTGTTACTTTCAGGTTTTTTTAATACTGGAAACTCTTCTAAGTTACAATAAGAACTTCCCTAGGCAAGGATCCAGCAGCAGGGAGAGCTTGAACGACATTTTATAACTCATTTTATACATCAACAGAACAGTTTCTCATCAACAAAAACTCCTGCTTACTTATGGAACTTCTACCAGATTTCCTCTGGCAATGCAGTTACAGTCCCTGAAGCATATTCCAGCATTTTTGTCATCTGATCAGCCCTGCATAATTTACTTGATAGCAGCTGCGTGTGCTTTCTTCATACTTTCCCCCCTAGTGCATTAATACTTTCATTTTTTTGAAAGCTTTCCAGGGATTGTGAAAAATGTCTTTTGTTTCTTCCTTTTCTTACACTCCTCCCACACTGTAACGCCAGCTTATGCTTTTGTCTAAGGAAAACCATCCAAGATGCACCTTTAAAAGACAAGAAGCAATTCTGAAACTTTGTTAAAATCTAGGGGAAAAAAAGGATACTTGCTTCTGCTATGAGAGACCTGAGCTTTGTTTATGCTTTGCCACAAGCTTCCAGTTTAACCTCAGCTGGACTCACCTAGCCTCTTGTCCAATTTTTCTGGAGAGGTATTGGGAGAATTAAATACCTGAAAAAGATATATTGGGCAAAGCCATGTCACATCACAAGCACTTTCCTACTATAACTTGGCGCATTTTTGAGAATCAATTCCCAAGCTTTTTGCAAAAAGATACTAGAAGATGACAAAATAGACTTCTCTCAAGACAGCAAATTCAGACTCAAAACGGCAGCTGGCATTATGCAGATATATTTTAGCGATGCTCATACTGAAAAAAAAAATCAGGGAAGAACAGCAGTGGAAATGAGCACATCACCTGTAGAGTTATGTTTAGTAAGAGCCTACTTTCTCAGAGAGGTTACACAGCTGGTGACTGAGATAAAGCAGAAAGAATATCACAAACAGCATGCATCTTGCATGGAAGAGTCACCAGATTGTAATATGGGCTATTCCTGCAATTGTTGTACATGATGAGTTCTCCAAATCATGTTACAGTTTATTAACCAGAGAGGAAGGAGAACAATGGAAAAATTGTTAATTTGTGACCCAAATTCCTTACAGTTTTTAAGCCACTTTCCCCTTGAACAGAGTATCTGAAAGCAATATCCTGGCATGAGTTTAATCAAATTTAAAGTAACATGGGCTAATCTTCTGAGGCCTGTTATGTCTGTGAAAAGTTATTTCTTTCCTTAAGCCCTGCTTCCCTTCTGGAAGTCTGTTAGTCATGAAATAAGCAAGCAGCGGTGTCTGAGGCAGTAAATACAGCAGTCACCCCCACCTCCCAATCCAACTATGTTTGCTGCTTCCCCAAAGAATACAGCATCAAATTCCACTAATGAAACAACTCTTTTTTTCCCCCTCAGAGATAAAGAATAATGAACAAGAGAATGGTTAACAGTGGTGGTAACCATCATAACAGACAGGCATTACAAGGTTCTGGCAGTCATTTTCAAATGCTGGAACCAGAAACTGAGCATTTAATATGATCCGAGGAGTCCAATTTGAAGCACCACTCTTCCTCTTGGTTTTTGGTTTTTTGGGGTTTTTTTGTTTTGTTTTTAAGAAACATTTTTCTTTGCACGTGAACTCAGTGCTGATAATGCATCTGCATTTCTGGTTGTTCACTGAAATGTCAGGGAAGTCCTTAAAAACCCCCACCTTCTTCTGCTTCCTTTCTTTTTTTTTTGCCTCCTTACCCACAGAGCAATATCTGGTTTCTTTCTTTTCAGTCTTTAAACAGTCAGTCTCACCAGCAGAACTAGTCTTTAGTTTCTGTGCTTTTCCTTCCTGGAAGGAAGGCCAGGTCACATTAAGCCTCTCCAGTGCTGGAGCAACCAGGTGTTCTGTTGGGTGCTCCCTGCATTCACATTAAAACTCCCCGTGCTCCAAGGCCAGTAAGATACAGCAGCCAACTGCCAAATGCTGCTGGTTTACAGTTTTCAAATTTAAGAAACAATCTGTATCTTAGGTCTAAGACTGCATCCCAATACTACCAGATTCTCCTCTTTTAGTGTGATGACTGAAGAATGTACCTCAGACCTCAAAAGCAGCTTAATTAAGAGGCATGGAGATGTATCTATGTACATGAAACACATGACTGTCATCCTCCATATATTAAGCTTACAGGACTCTTCATGCTCCACATTCCACATTAATCCAATTGTGTAAAAAAAAAAAAAAAAAAAAAAGGACAAGGCTGGCATGGGTCTTCCACAACCTTGGGGACAATTTCACACACACACAAAAACACCTCACCAAACCACCCTTCTACTTTTTGAACCGATCATAGCTCCAGACTCAGAGGCATTTTTTTGTGTGCAGAGAGCTTCTCACTGCTTTCCATGAGAGATCCCAACACAGAAGAAATATTAAAAAAAAAAAAAAAACAAACAACAAAGCAGTCCCCTGGGGAACAGGGAGGTTGGTTTCCAATTCCTTCTCTCAACCGCTGTCAGTGCAATGGAACTTTCTGCACGTGTAGTTTTCCCTTGTCTGAAGTTTCCTTTACTCTTTCAGCTCCAATTTCTGGGATTTCTGTGCTGTTATTTTCCCCCTAGGCATGATACAATTCAAGCATCTCCTTTCCTCTCCCATTCCTTTGCATCCTGCTGAGAATATTGCAGGAAGAATTATAGCCAATTCATTTGCCTGCCTGCCAATTAGAAGTATACTATGTCAGAGTCAAATGAGTAAATACCAATAAACAATATGACAGCTATCCAGCCCATCTGACCCTCTGACAGTTTTTAGTGCTTTCCACTTTATTAAAATGAAGTATTAATAGAACAGATATGTTTCACAAGATGCAGCACTATAGTACTGTGAATCACAGAGCTGATTTTTATAGCCAGAAAACCAGATTCTTTAACATGCTTCTTTATGCCAGACACTGTTATATTGCAAAGTTTTGAGGGCATTTATTCTAGTATTCCACTAATAAAATGATCACACTGGTGAGCAGATATCCTCCTAAGTCACCATCTTTTTAATATTTGCTTATGAATACTTGGAACAGGAACCAGTTCATGTTATTTGAACAATATCACAAGGTCAGAGGTCCAGATTTGAGTAGCCAGGTTCTCTTGTAAAACACAGTAGTTTAACAAACACTTTAAAAGTCAACAGATGCCTTCAACATAAATAGAAGGAACAAGTCTCTCCTCCAAGACTTAGCAATTGAAGACCTCAAGTCCATATTGTGCATGGTGCCAGGGAAGTTTTGCTTGCCCAGAAACACTGTTATTTGAAGAAGACTCAACATGGGCACAGAGGGCAACCACACACTTCTCTGTGAGGTGCTGGAACATAAACAGACTACAACTTGGAAGAGGCAAGCAGTCAGACATATGGTCTCATGAAAAAGTTATCTCGTGCCATGGATATTTTTAATACAAGGCAACAATTTGACATAATTCATAGTCAAGCAAGTTAAAACTACACCACGGCGTGCTCATATTAAATATGTAATACAAATTCGTAGTTTTAGAAACTGTTAATTTGAATACTGTGATTTTCTTCTGCAGGCAAATAACCTTAAGATGCATCCATTACTTTTTCATTAAAAAGTCACTTCAACAATGATTTCCAGCTTGCACGCATTTGAATGTCCACACTTAAAAATGAGTAGCTGAATTCCTGGTGAAGGGCCAACCGGAGCTCTAAGCATGAAGCAAGAAAGATACCAGCGCTCCAAAGCACAAACACTCACTCTCAAACCAGGGCTGTGTAACAGAAGAGTCTCTTTGCAGCAGTAAAACCAGGCAAGTTTTAATATGGGCTGGCAAGAGTAAATAACAAGTGCAAAGCCTAATGTGAACAAGGCGCAGTACTAAAGGATGCTTCATGAATTTCCAGCAAATGACAGACCACTGTCTTCTGGCAGAGCTAAACAACAGCAAGTAACCAAGTCAGAGCATCTTGCTGCTCCTTGCCTGTAGCTTTCAGATAAAGGAAAACAGTTTCTCCTGCCCCATTCTTCTGGGAGGCACATGCAGCTTCTGCCATTAGTATTTCTATTCAGGTAGGATGCTAATACTGACTCACTACCAAAATATCAAAGTTTACCTACACAAACGTTGTGCCTATCTTTTTAAGTCTCTCCTTTAAAGACCTTTTTTTTAAACCTGAAAAAGCTTGTCTTTTGCTGTGGGACACAGAAAACCACACAGTATTTCCATGCCAGCTATTCTTCAGCAATTGTGCCAAGAGCTTTCTCCCTCACATACACAATGCTGGAGCCGTACTTTCAAACAGCTATTTTGAAGCAGCACGTCCTGTAGCCATACACCCCTAGAAAGCAGAGCTCATCATTGCCTAACACTTCAGCGAAACACAGCTTTATGCCCCAGCTCAGCCACCCTTTCAAATGAAACCCTAGTATAAGTAGTTATTCCTTAACAAGGCGCATAATCAATATTTCTCCACAATTAATAGAAGAAAAACATGTGGTTAACAGACTTCCCTAATGAAATGGACAAAACTCTATACTCAGAGCTACTAAATAGATTTAACTTACACTTGTGAAAAAAGTTCCAAACCATGATTCTCCCTGGAATAGTGATATATATTGCAAAACTTCCATTTCATCCCCGCATACATGTTAAAGAGAGTAAAACAAGTCACACACTATGTAAACCATGACTGCCTCACTGTGGATTAAAGCAATGCTTGCTTCTGATAGAGTGCTATTATTACCAAAATACTAGCTTTATCTTCATCCCTTTAAAAAAAAAAAGACATTTTTTACAGGTGAAAATTGAAGGTATCTCTGAGCATACTATCACAATATTTGTATTGGCTGACGAAAGACTTGCAATAGGTGAAGCTGAATAGTCAGTTGATCTTGGCTGAAGTCACAGCCACGCGTGTCAAGCATATCTTGAAGCTTGCTTTTTTGCTATATGTGAATTTATTATCTTTTTTTTCAAAACTCTCAATAGCTTTGCAAAAAGCTCTATTTTAACATTGATTGAATACTGGGCATTACATAACCATTTACTTTCAGATAGGTTAAAACCTATCTGGTGACTTTATCACTATACCTGAGTTCACATTTCCTTCCTCTGGATTTTCTTATGAACTTCTCTTCCTTGGAGGCACAGGCTGGCTGAGCTCCAGCCATGAGCTTTCCAGAGGATTTTTGTAAACAAGTACTAGTTTGCACCTGATCAGATGGACAGCAACAAATCAGATTTTAATTTTCACAAGAGAATGACATTCTACCTCTCAGAGCATGACCCTTGCGCATCTTGGGACCTATTGCTTACCACGTGTAGGTCCTTTGAACTTGGTTCAGTTAAAAGAAAAAAACCCAGCAACTCCAGTTTAACTTATTTCCAGATCGTTTACCGCAGCTTCTGTAGCATCCCAGGCTGATACAGTAAAATCAATGCTTCTGCAAAGCAAGAACATACTCTTAAACAGAGGACACCGGTACCTTGTGACATACTGAACACTTTGTATTTTGTGTGGAACCTCAGCATTGTAGCTGGGTGTTGTTTAGTTACTTTGGTGACTTCATACATGATTCCAAAAGAATCATGCAGGCTATTGTATTGTTAAACACATACCTTTGGCAATTCATGTGTATGGCTCCTGCATGGAAACATAAGCTGGTTACAGGATGCAGTATTTACTTGGCTGGATCAACAGCTACAGCTACTGGTTGTCAGAGTAATGTATCTGGTTACTGACAATACTTCTGCTGATACACAGGCCGTGTTGCTCAATAAAAGAAAATTATCAACTTTTATATGATATCTGTATCAATAAAACTGAAATATCTTATTTCTTCCTCTATTATCACATGTTATTTTCTAGGACTTCCTTTAGACATAGACCCCACTGCATTAAACAGGCAGGATTTGTGCTCTTTCATCTGGGGAACTGTGCTTGTGAACCTATTTTTTTGTTCAGCTTTGGAATGTAAGAATCCCCTATGGAAGGGAGAATCCAAATCAAGCAAAACTGCCATAGAAACTATCCATGAAATATATTATTTTGAGCATTTCTGTTCAAAGTTTACAGCTGTATGCTGCCAGCATAGAAGCACCCTCCCAGGCAGTTATCCCCAGGGACACCCAGGCACAACCCCCCTCCAAGGGCATCACCTGTCATTCATCCACACACCTCCATTTCAACAAAAAACATTCCCCACAGAAGCAAAGAAAAGCTCTTTTATCAGTGAATTCCTGCCCAGCCACCTTATTGATTTTAGTTTCCATCCTCTCAGTCTGATTCTCACGAACAACTATTTAGCTGGGGTTTAAAATCATCACTAACTTCCAAGTTAAATTGCTGTATAACTTCCAAATGCTCATTAAGAGGTCTTGTCTAACCAAGAAGAAAGTAGAATATAAACAATGAAAAAGCATTATACGTCCATCCAACGGCTTTTCAACCCTGTAACAAGGCACAGAAGAGCCTAGGAAAGGCCACAGGCAGAAGCTCCAGTTATGCAGGAGGCAGGACAAAGCAGAGCTGGGAATATTCCATGAGTCCTTAAACTGAAATTATTTGTGCAGAAGAAATTTCTCTCCCTCAGTCTCTCTCCCAGTCTCTGATTATTGTTTAACATGACAGAAAGACTCCAGGAGTAGCCTGCATTGGTCTGAATTCTAACAGTCCCAGCATGAAGTGATGGGATAAACAATCTCGAGAGCTGCAGTAGCTCCTGAAACTCATGGGCAAGCTGGTGATCATCATTCTCTTCAAGCTCTATAAGGCAATTATGGCTTTATTGTGAAAGATTAAGTATCAAGGCAAATTCTTTGTGGAGAACAAAGGAGTAGGTAACATCGCCTTAGTAACACTTGTGCAAGAAAAAAATTATAAATCTGAGTCTTAACTCTCTGACCTTTCATTTTCCTTCTGCTTACATCAGTGAAGTCTATACCCTTTTGCCAACAGGTAGAACAACTCATTCTCCCTCTATTTATAATCTCCCTGACTTCAGAAGTACGCACATGGGGGTAGGAAGAGGCATTTCATACAGCACAGGTAACTTCTTCCCTGCACAACAGAACAAAGACAGCCCAGTTTCAGACAGATTCCCAAGCCTGTGCACCTACACCATTTCATCACACCAGATACTCCTGCTTATGTGCTCCAGCACACGCTAAGGTGCCTGGTTGGCACACACAGGGCTGAACAGAGGGGTGGCTGTTGCAGGTGTGCAGCAGCCACTTGATGTGGAGACCTACTCCAAGTCTTCTTCCCACTGAGAGCATTCCTCATGCCTCAGTTGCTTCCTCACCTTTGAGACATCTCTGTCTTCCTGCTCACATGCAACAAACTGAGCAACAGCTTCAAAAGCTTTTAGAATAATACTGATCAACAGATTGACAGGCAGCCAGCAAAACCCCACTAGTGCCGTTTCCTTAGCAAACAAGAATGAGCATTTGGGAAAGGTAGCACTGGATGGCTGGAACCTCAAAGATTGATGGTGAGGAGGAGAAGGATGGAATGTGCTCGAGGGCCGTTTTTTGTTCTTTGATGGTGCTGCTAAACATACATGTTTCTTGCAGTAGCCCTTCTGTTAATTTGAAAAATTCACTTTTGAAATTTTATACCCTCCCTGTCATATGAAGCATAATAAATTCATAAGCTGCACTGCCAATAGAAAGCTAGTTAAACTTCTTGAGGGCCAAGGCGCTCCATTCCTGAACAAGCTCATGCTTTTCCCACATATGCAAAGCATCTGTGGCTAAAACAACTCCTGGAGGAAGCTCAGGGGAGGAAACTCAAACATTTTGAGTCAAAGCTGCAGGAGAGACTATTCTTCACAGAAGGTTACAAAATTCTTTTCCTGCCCTTAAAAAACCCCCACAACATACAACAAAACACACAGGACAAGAACAATACTGCTCAGTCACTGTGAATGTAAGTAAATCTCACTTTAGAGACATCCTGCCCTGACGTACCTTGCTCTGGCCTGTTCCTTGCTCTTCCCCCAGCCCTGAAGGCAAAGCCTGCCCTGAGAATTATGCCAAAATAAGTGGTGAATAATTTGGTTTTGTTTTGAAATCCTAGCCTGGTTTTCCAGGGAAAAGGGGTTTATTTGTCTATTTCTGTAGACAACTCTCCCCCTGACCCAAAGAGAGGCTAAGGGCTCCCTGTCCAGGGAGCAGCACGTGCAGCCTGTGCAGAGGGGAAGTGTTGAGAGGACGTGAGGGCAAAGCAAGGATAAGAAAAAGCCATAGTAACCATTACATGTAGAAGATGGTCTTTTTTGTGAATGAAATAAAACACGTGTCTTTAACAGCTTGTGGAAGGGAAGAAGAACAGCACACCGTTACGAAGTTGTCTGTGATAGACTGATTTTGCCCTCCCCCTGCAGAGGCTGGAAACAGCAGTTCCTTGGGCAGGGTGCCAGTGACACAGCCTACCCAACGTGAGGTAGGCCAACCCAAGACTGGGTTGCAGGACAACGAAGCGGTACCCGCACCACGTGCCACAGGTGCTCTGAAGTAGCATCGTGTATTCACTTTGGCATGGAGGTTATGCTAAACTTCAGGGTATTGCACCTTAGGAGGGAAGAAGCGCTTCACGCCTCATACCCACCCCATGGTGCCACAACACCACAGACCATTCAGCCGGCCCAGAGGAGGAGCCCCAAGGATGCCAGCGTGACCCGCCGCTGGCATCCATCCGACCAGCTAGACGGATGTCAGCAGTTTATTCCCTGATGGCCTTTTCTTCCTACCAGAAGGTCAATGTGACACTGTGCTGCCAAGAACTTTGTCCTAAGCCTAAACCCACGGTAAGCCTCACACAGCTCCAGCCCACCTTCCAACCTCTTCCCATTTAAAACACAGCACTAAGGGTTGAGGACTTTTCCCCAAGAAGCTTTGAGAGCTGACAACAGCCCAATAGCCAGAAAGCTAGAGAAGCACCACGAGCATGACTGAACAAACTGCAGTGAAAGCATGAATACGAAAGCTATGTTGAGTGTGACTGTGGCATATGAAGGCACAGACCCCAAGTGAGATCCTTTATTGCATACGTAAGTGCTGGTTATATACAATTGCTTACACACCCAGATTCTGCCCCGGAATGTGCCGATGTGCAACAAAGCACCTTTGCAGCCAGTTCATACTCCACCAAGCTGTTTACTTCCTACATGCTCATCCGAGGAGGTTTCTTCTTTCCAATACTTAAGATGTGGGAGGCTTTGGGCATGCCCCTTGTTGTAGGCAGGTGTGTACAGAATTGATTCGCAGGTGAGCTCAGAGAGCCAGATTTAGTGCTAGTTGTTGCCTCGCTACATCATTTTAAGGCATAATCACTCTGCAACCTGGCACCCAGACAACAAACAAAGCCTTTTCTCAAGAAAAGCCCTTACGTATGACTATCATCTTTTTTAGTTTTAAAGGAAATTTCACAAAAGGAAGAAACTATATTGGTATATATTGTGTGTGCATTTGTTACCTGACCACTAAATGCTGCTAGGACCATTTAGTTCATATTTCTCTTGTATCCTAGGTCACAAAATTGTACTCAGGGCAGGTTTTTTTTCCAGCAAAAGCAGCTGTATCTTCTCTGAAGAGTAAATAAAAGCAACTACAAAGTTTAATATCAAATTACATCAGATTCCAGACTTCCCAAAGGATTTGCCCCTTTGGCAAAATGTTCCTTTGGAAAACCTGAACTACTTTCAAGAGAAGCAGCTTTTAAACTAAGCATGTACTTATCCAACACAAAGCTACATAATTTATAAGAAAAGTATTTTAACTAGTGTGTCTCATCTTACTTATTTGATTAGCTATCCATACTTTTCAAAAAATTGCTTAGCCTCAGAATATTTTTATACCGCTTTTGCGCTGAAGAAATTTTCTTGGTGTATTTCCCCCTACCTAAACAGGGTTAACACGTGCAGAAATATGCAGTCAGTAATGAACACATTCATGTCTTCAGTGGTCAAGCCCTGTATGAAGGGAGTATTTGCTAGCAGCAAACATCAGTTCCCTACTCCCAAATTGCTCAAACACATCATTATCGGGGCTGACAGGAAGCCTCATATGCTCTCCGAGACAGGTAGAAGGTTAGAAAACGTCACTACGACATGGAAATTGTAGCTGCAACGACTCATCTGTGCCTCCTGGCTTCACGTCTCAGTACAACATCGTTTGGCGAGATGGTGCATTTGCCTTTTGCAAGAGGATTCCCATCTCCTGCAAGGCAACAAGAACCAGCCAGAGCAGTGCAGAGAGCTGAGCACCACTCCTCTCATCAATCACACTGCCTTCCCCATGCCTATAGGTTTTTTTTTATTGTTTTCAATCACAATTATTTTAAAGTTAAGACACTTCTTTCCAAACTAGAAAACATCTCTTGTCTAGCACTGAGGAGCCCCAGAGGGAAGCCCCTTACCGCCGTCAATGCCAGGTAGGAGAGTCCCAGCCCGGAGGAGTGCTTCATGATCTCCTCTTGCACCATCTTGTGCAGTCCAGGCAGGCCAAGAGATACAAAATGAAAGGACACATTTTAAGTGCACTTGATTTAAAGTAAACAACCTAAAGCAGGAAAGTTTGTGTTTATTAACAGATTTTAAGATCCAGAAAGATAAGACCAACTCATGAGACAGTTAACCGGTGCAAGAGTTGCCGTGCTTTGCTGCCTTTATGAAATCCTGCCCAACGAAACATTATTATCTGTCCTTGGCTCAGCTATACCTTTCAAAACTCCAATAAAAAGGAGATTTAAATGGTCAAGAAAAATAAACATAGAAGCCATTAAAGCAAAGTTAGAAAGGACAAGACTTTCAGCAAGGCAATCCTGGAACTGCTGTCTCAGAGGCAAAGCAGCTGTACAACAGTGGATTTTTTGCAGTTGATCATGCGTAAGGCAGCAAAGAGAAAAAAAAGAGTGACTGCAATGGAGGCAAACATAAAGCTGCTGCTCTTGCAGCTTTCATATGTGCATTTTTTAAACTAAGTTTAAATTTGTTCTTCTCCTTGTGAAAATATCCAAAAACTTCGCACTGTAAGAATCAGTAGTATTTCAGCTGCTAAAATGCAACATACTAGCGATAGAAAAAAGTAGCAAGTGACAGCCAAGACATGAAAGGCAGCTTTTAAAAATGTTAGTTCTGCTTTGCCAAATGCAATGATTGGTTTCTTCTGCAACAGCATTTTTTCCACGGGGCCAGTGTGAGGTTAGTTCACACAGCGGAGTTGCACCCCAGAGAAGGCGAACCCAGTGGTCTTTAATAATTAGTACACAGAACATGCTTGCCTAGCAATTAATTTATATTAGTTGTGAACTGTGCCAGAGCCCCACGTACCGCTGCAACCTGACATGCTCATGGGAAGGAAAGAGAAGTCAGTCCACAAGAGGGGGATAGCAGACCAGCAATGGCAAAGCCTGTGGCTCTCTTACAGGTATAAGCTACAGGCTGGCAGAGGGGTTCCTCCCTCCCCTACACTGCGAGCTAGAAAGGATCCTGCGAGGGGTGGAAAGGAAAGAGCACAAGGGGCGGGGGGGGGGGGGGGAAGGCACTTTAGAGAGTAACGAAGTACCCTGTGGACTTGCTTGCTTCAAACTGCCGAAACTGGGCAAAACCCAAAAAAGTCAGATACAAAATCAGCTTTAAAACACCTGGTTATTTGTTAGATGCTTTTTTTGAGTATTTGTTCTGGCAAAAACATTTTTGATTTTGTTGAAGGAAAGCAAAAAGGTGGCTTTTGAGCTATGGCTGGTAAAATTAATCTGCAACAGTAGCCCAAAGAGGAGGCCTGATGCTGCAGCAGGGCTGTTTATCAGTTAAAAGTGTTTCATACCAAGTGAAAGACACTAAAGAACAAGCATTTATTTTTAAGCAGTTCATTACTGGGGTGGCCCCAGTGCTCTGTAACAGAGATGTGAGCACAGGAACAGTCTGTGCTCTGCAGGTGAGACTGGGGATGCTTTTATTAGCATTGCTTGCGGTCGAACAAGAGGTACTCTGCCACAAGAAACATGCTTGATCTGTTCTAGAAATAATGGTGACATTTTATGGTCACTTAAAGGACCTTGATGCCCCCTGGCATCCAGCAAAACTCAGGCTCCCATGCCTCGGGGAGCACCTGTGCCACAGCTGCAGCACAAACCTGGTGAGAGCCAGTGCCAGAGGCTGCATCCTGACCCCGCTCAGGTGCAACAGCCCAAGGAGGAGTTCAGCTGTAGTGCTCATTTGTGAGTCCTAATCATATCCATGAGCAGAAACCCCACCAGAGCCTCCTCACAGGCTGGCAGGCCCATTAGCAAATGCTGGTTTAATTTTTCCCACACCAGTAGTGTTCCCCAGCAGTGGGAGCAAGCTGGCTGCTTCTTCCCATCTCTGCCATTGCATCCACACTTGTGAGTACAAGTCAGAGATTTGTCCCCAGCAGTACCTGCAGACCTCTTGGCACATTCCACATGGAATTTGCTCCCCAGCCCCGAGACACAACCAGGATCTTTTCCTCCTCCTGGGCTAAGGGCAGATTGTGCTCCCAAAGCAAGAGCCTTCAGCTGAGCCTCAGGTCATCACAAATGCTAGCACTTGTACGGGTACCCTGACACAGCAGGGCAAGCACACACTGCACGGGGCGGGGGGGGGGGGGGGGGGGGGGAAGAAGAAAAAAGGATATTTAAAGATCAGCCATGTGACTTTGCATTTGAAAGATGTTTCTTGAGGTCCAGGTAGTGCCAATACACAAAATGTGTCATGCTTAAATCCAAAATGGAGAGGGCTAGAGACAGCACAGACAGCAGCACAGGCTCCACACATCAGGAAGGTCTCTATCTCTGGCAAAGGTATTCTGCAGCAGTCTGAAGCCCAACCACAGTCACACATGGACATTGACATAACTGGTGCTCCCAGACAAGAAGATGGGATTTCAGGCTGGGGAATCCTCATTTAGAGCTAGCTAAACTCCAGCTCTAATCTCAGGATTAGCTTTTCAGCTAACAGTACCATTTTCACAATAATTGCCTTAAGTTTTCCAGCTCTAGATGCTTGCCAAGTGCCAGCAGTGCCACCCTGAACCCATTAGAAACTCACACCAGTAATAACAAAAAAGCACAAAGTGTTTCCACAAACATTTCAGTGTGATGCAGTCTGCAGGTTGTCCCTGCACAAGGGCTATTCTCCAAATCCCAGTAGCAATGCACCAGAAAGCAGCATGGATGGTGTTCCAAGCAGAGAGAATGGGGTGAGCCTGCCAGCACAAGCCTGTATACTTAGTGGGCACCATCCGATCAGCAGCCACACACCATAGCCCATCCCACCGGGACCGAGCAAGAGCTAATGCAGAGAAGAAAGCGTCCATCAGTCTTCGACATTCTCTTAAAATAAATAGTTGTTCAATTTTCTTCTGCACTAATTTAAGTAATTCAAGGTTCAGGGGGGAAAATGCACATTTTGGGGATAAATTTCAATCCTTATGTTAACTGGGACCATCACAACTACATGAATTGGAGTTGAAATAAGACTGGGGAGAGTAACAACCATTTGATATCAAGTCTGCCAAAGCAAATTGGACTGTGCAACAGCCTATCTGAGCACGGACTTTGCGAATGTCATCAGCCAGGCTTCACTACTGCAAATTCATACAAGGAATAAGAGAAAGGTGCACCTCACAACTTGGCTATCTGTTGAAACCAACTCCTGAAGCTCTCTATGAGCTGCAGATGAAGCTTGCCTTATTTGATTACCTAGCAACAAAATTTCAACAAAAAAGAAAGGCATTCCTCAGACTGACAAATTAGCAGGCTAGGGAATGCTGTGATCTATTCACTAGCACACACAAAAAAAGCAGCAAGTCAAAATTAAGTAGTTTGTTTGCTGTCACTAGTCAGTTTAAAAAAAACAAATTCAGTCTTCTGACAGGCAATTTTTCAAGGGCTGTTTAATTGCTATCACTTTTTGGCACTCAGCATATTTGCAGAATTCCCTGGCATTCCTCAACAATGGTTCTGTGGTTTGAAGAACCAAGTCCTTTCAAGATGAGCACCATTCCTCACCTATATAAAAAAATGTGCCTGTAAGTAAAAAAAAAACAAAACACACACCAGAAAAAAACCCAAACCAAAACCACACAGAGAAGAGACTGCTGCATGTCCAGCTGCAAAAGTTCATCTCTTTTTATTCATCCTGGAATGGAAGGTCTCACTAGCCTTATATTCAAGTTAGTATCCAGTTGCTAGGTATTTTTAGTGTGCTAAAAAATAACCTTAGCTTAGGTTAGTCATGCTTACTCTCATTAATTTTATGTTAACATCTGCAGCGTGAAAACCCCAGTGACACTGTGTCAATGCTCTTTACACACTGTAAAAGAGATCACTACACTCACTACGAATAATCCACTCAGGTATTAGAAAATTTCTGTAAATAAAAGATGTCAAAAAGTTACAGGACTCATTTTCTCAAATTTCCTGAGTGCTCCCCTCCCACCTCCATGTCTCACCCTAAGCCTGGTTTTCCCCCTTCCTCTGCATAGATCCCCAGGCTCCAGCCGCACAAGCTGTGCAAGTTTTTTCCAATGTTTTCATAGACAGAAGTCCAAACATCTGAAGCACCGCCAAAAGGTAACGGATTCTCTGGCTGCCAAAAGCGTAAGAAAAGCATGCATCCAGCCCATGATGTTTTGTGGGTTAGGCAACTATTTGGTTGGGGCTTTTGAGACTTTGCATGTGTCCAAACCAAAGGAACAGGAAGAAGCCAGAAGTTTCCACTCACCCCGATGGTAGAGCTGCACTTCATTTTGTAGAGACACAAACTAAATACAGGAAATGAAAAATCCTACTGTTGGGGCGAGTGGAAATTTCTGCCTTTTCCCTCCACCCACCACAGTCAACGTATATCTAGCCAAGGAAGTGGCAGGTGATGGAAACTCATATGAGCTATCCATATATTAGTAAGAGAGGAGCAACCAGAACACATAGCTATCCTGGGTTACAAGTATTACAACTGCATCTCACACAGGCCAAACGCTTTTGGGCATAAACTCAGGCAGAGAACACAGCAGGAGACACCACTTCTAGTGTATTGAAACAGAAGTTTTCATGTGGGAAGTTCTCAGAATGATTAAAGTTTCAGAATTACTATTACTAATGTTGCATTAAGGTGAAGGATGGCAAAAGACATCAAGAATTACATCGCACACATTCAGTACAGTGCCCAGAACCCAACTCCACAAGCCAAAACCCTTTGCAAAATAGTGCCAGTGATTGTGCAGAGTTAACTAGCGGCAGCCACCTTGAATCCAAAATAGCACCAAGTTCATGAAGTCAAGACAAAGCTAAGACAAGCTACCAGCCGATTTCAGCTTTTCTCAGCAAAACGTACTCTTCTAGGAGGCATCAGAGTTTTCTGACACCAAGTTTGTCTTTTTGAAGGTGGGCAGAGCCTCCAGGTCCTGACTGCCGGACGGCTCCCCTTCCAGGGGCATGCCCACTCCTCCCTGGCAGTGGCGGGTCAGGCAGCAGCCAGCCTCACTGCTGTCTCCCTGCCACCAGGGAAGGCAGAAGAATAAGCATTTTCTCCACCCTGGAGGCAAGAGGTGCCTGCAGCAAGCCTCATGAAGGCTTTGCCTTCCCAGACCACAAGCTTCTTGGCAGAAACAGCCGTTGGCTAATTATGTTAGTGAGCACCAGAACTGCCCTGCAGCAAGCTGCCCCTCTGGAGGCTGAGCCACACGGCAGCCCCTGGCACCAAGCTGCAGGCTCTCCTGGCCATCCCACCACAGGACTATAGCCAAACAGCAGCTCTACCCCAGAAGGACACAGGGGAAAAAGACCTCTCAAGCCCACAGCAGCTCAGTCCCCCAAACACCGTCAGTCTCACAGCAGAGCCCCAGCCCAGCAGTCCCTCCACACCTACCTGCAAGCCCGAGGCCAGCCACTCCAAAGATCAAGGACAAACTCAATGTTATCCTGCACATCCCAAATACATCTGCAGTTCCTCCTCTTCCCCACTAGTGAATTAGCCTATCTCACAATCAGCTGGCTTTGCCTGCTCCAAAAAGCCCCACGTGTGCCCGCCCCAAGTAGCTTCACCTGCCTGCTCTCCCCCTCCCCACAGAGGCAGCCCAGCCACCGGTGGGTCTGTGCCACTCGTGGGCCTCACGCAGCCCAGCCTCTGCACAGCCGTACAGCCTTCCACCACGGATCACGAGTTGTCCAGCGTGCACACCTGTCCCTGCATAAATAGGAAGGGATCACAAATACGAGCAAACAGTCAGATCTCGTTCATGAGCTGCTGAATGTTCTGGTTTCCTTTCTGGGCATTTTGTTAGGTTTCTCCAGGCTTTTCTCCATTCAGTGAGTGGGTTTTTCCAGGTTGCCTGTGTAAACCACATTAACTCTCCCCGTACTGACCTACATCACTTGAGCCTCGAACGGCATTCCAAGGAGTCACTTAACACTCAGAAAGCTCAAGTGCCGCAAACCTGACACATTCCAGAGAAGGACCAGAGAAGCCTGCAGCCCATGTGCGTGGAGAGGAGAGAGAAATGGGGTTGCTGTGCCATTAGAGTGTGATGAAAATTAGGGCTAATACAGGGTTTCTTTTCACAAGCATTCATTAGCCTGCTGCTGTTCTCACTGAGGAGGAGGAGGAGGTATAATGCAAAAGCAGAAAGGCTAATGGGACCTAAGGCTTGGCAATGGTCACTCTCAAATGCAAACAAGGCAACAAGGCTCAAGCAGGTAAGTGTACTTGAGGTCAGGGAATAAGCACATCATTTCTCTTCCAGCATCTGGGGACTTGAAGTCCCAACCCAGCAGCAAACGTTTATTCCTCAGCTCAGGCCTGGTGTTGCACATTTAGCAAACAGCAGATGTGGGAGGTGTGTTTTACGACACAGGGGAAAGAAGTTGCTCGAGCAAGGCCAAGACTCACAGAGATGCCATCGCACATGACAGACTTTGGGAGGAGGTTCATCTTCCAGAACACACAGCTTCACTACTAAGTTTGAAAGAAAGGATAATGAAAGACAGGAATGGAAATGGAAGCTGGTATGGCCTGTGGGTTTATTGTTATCCGGTGTCAGTTGAAACACTAAGATGCTGCAGTTCCTTTCCAACCATCTGAACCTCCCATGAAATGGACAGGACAAAGGACCATCTGCAGAGCTTTATGGGGGGACTTTATGGAAATGCATCTCTCCCCCCAGCACCATTTCTCCCTGCTAGCTCTGGCCCTCACAGGTGACTTCCAGCAGGGCAGCTGCTGTCCCTATCGGCACAGGGCTGAGACCATCCTCCCAGATCACACATGGAGATTAGCGTGTGACTTGCAAGTCTATAGACTAGGTAAGGGCACAGCGATTGGGAAAGGGCCAGGCTAGAGAAAGGCTTCTAGCAGAGGACTTGGACCAGTCTTGGGTTAGCACATTCATTAAAGAGTTAGTCCAAACCTGAAGAGATCGTTGACAAAATCTGCTGGAGATGGGAGGTTGGGAGATATCATTAATTGCAGAGAAAAATGGAAGTATCTCACAGGAAAAACTAGACAATTAGGCAGCAATGGAAGTGGAATAAAGCTGACAGAGACAAGGGTGAAGTCATAGTCAAGAGATTAATAGTACTTTCTGCTGCCGAAAGATGGGAGTTCATCAGCAAAAAATAGCTAAAGAAGGACTTGGATCACCACGACCAGTTAACCACTGATGTAACCCTAGATAATGAAAATGTGATTTTCAGAGTTATCAAAATGGCTGGTTTCATTGCAGTTAGGGAAGCAGCACACCATTGCATAGGCTCCTCTCAAGCCCGTGCGTTACACCGCATGCACGCATGCTCCCCCTTTCAATGAGCCATTCAGGCACAAAGGGCCAGCACGTGGGGAAAGCTGCCCCAGAACAGACGGGTTTTATAACCTGTCAAAAGAGAGGCAGAGAAATCACTGCCTAACTATACATATCAGCTTAAACACTACTGGGGGGAAGAAGTATTTAAGCTGGGAGTAGGTTTTGGCTCAAGAACAGGTAGTCATGATTGTAGATAAATTTCAGCTGACAATTAAAACATGGCTCCTAAGCACTGAGAAGCAAGGGGACCGCAACAGTCTCCCAACAGAAAAAGGAGCACCACTGGCCACAGGCACTCAAAAATCTCCTCAAAATCTCACCAACTTGTTTTGAGACAAACCCTGGTGCTTTCCTAAAAAGTCTTGGTGAAGGGATTGTCTGTAATTAAGTAACTGGATTCAGGAGATTCCTTCCAACCCTATGCAGTACAAGTCAGATAACTGCATATCACGGAGGAATTATTTGCATTGATGGACTGGCTGAGGCAGTTAATATAGCTTACTAGCATCAAGAAACAGTAACCTAATTTTATAATGCAGCAATACTTAAGAGAGGGAAAGGCAAAAATAAAGCTGCAAGCTCCTTGCCTAGCAAGTACAGCCAGCCATCTACAGGAGGATATTCACTCCCTTGGTCACGTACCCATGGCAGCACCCCGGGTGCTGGAACTGCACCATACACCACTCAGACTGGCTCCCTCATTTTCTTTACCTCCGTTTTCAAAGGCACAGAAATCCAGGAGCAGATAAAACCAGACTCTCTGAAGAGAAAATTATTTCCTCCACAGATCTAAGCCCCTGGAATGGGCCTGTGTGTCATTTTAAAAACATACATGTTTCTTCTTGTCTTCTTTACACCTGCCTAAGAATAGGTGTGGGGTTAATTTTTTTTTTATTTTTTTAGTTAATTTTTATTTTAATTACATTAACTGCTTGGACTATTGATGCCAGCGATGCAATACCTTAATGTATATTATCTCACTTAATCTAATTGACATCTATGGGGAAGAGTCAGGCTGGAGACAAGTGTGGGAATACCCAGTCTGGTGTTTTACTCCTGCGTGGGACTGAGTAATCATATGGCTTTTGCAGACAGAGCAAGACATTCCTGAGCAACAGGGCTGAGGGGTCTACAAGGATTTTTGCAGGTGGCAACTATTCCTTACCCAAAGGAAAAAAGCATTAACATGTGGAGATGGTAAACAATATAGGTTTCTGAAGAGTCCTGAGCATTTGCTGATGGCTTAATCCCCGAGCGTTTAGACCTCTCCCAGTAATCTCTAGCCCTGGTGCTTGTCTGGCATGTGGCACAGGGACAGAAGTGGCAAAGAGCTGTGGTGGCACTGGTACAGGGAAACCACAGAGCCCTGCTTGCCAGCGGGCTAGCTGGGGCGAGCTGTCTCACACCAGCCTTTTTCAGCGTTTGGAAATGTCAGGTAGATGTGTGCCTCCGCCTCGCCTCCGCCACCAGCCCCAGGGGTGCACCAGCAGGCGGCTGGGGCGGGAGCATGGCACAGCGCTGCTGTTGCAAGCCCACGGGTGAGAAAAGCCTCTCCAGATGAGTCACACAACATCCATGCGGTTTTCATGCTGGCTTGGGTATTTGTGGAGTCATCTGGGTCTGACTGCCCAGCTCCTCCAGCAACAACAACCCTGTCTGTGAGCCTGAGGTGCTTCCGATGGCTGCTTAGCCACACGAACCCAGCAAGAGGAAAAGCACCATTGAGGAAGAAGATGGTGGCAGAGCAGGTGGGAAAAGACAGAAGGTGAAATGCTCAGTCTGCTTTAAAGCAGCACACAACTTGCCTTCAATGGCATGAAAGGTTTCGGTTTCTTTCATTTGAAAGTATGGGAGGGGAAAAAAAACCCACACCAAAAAGGCTGATGAGGCAAAATCCACCTGATACCAGCACCGAGCTGCCTGGAGATGTGCAGTGCTGCATCTACGAAGGCCTCGTGCATACATACTTATTCTTCAGGCTCAGAAATCTTTTCATAGCAATGAGTTTATTTTAATGGTAATCTGCTTTTGCCTGAAGACCTAAAACGAGTATGAAAGTACTGACCAGCAGAGAAGCTACCCACATGACACTGCCAAGGTTGCTCACCAGGCAACGACAACCTCTTTCAGGACCCAGAGTTCAGCTCCCAGGTTAGTATCACATGGTCTTCCAGGCATCGAAAAGTTCCCACTGGCTTTAAGTTCACCTCAAAACAGTGTTATGGAGGCCTCCAAGGCCGCATGTCAAGCTATAGCAGGAGAGGGGCACCAGGCTCCTCCTCACATAGCCAGAGGGCTCCAGATACAGGCAGGTAGTTCATCCAGACCAGCTAAATCTTATAAGCTGATAAATAGCCCCAGGTATTTTTGCCCACATAGACATAGCAATTGTTTCTTCAGTACAAGTTGTGCAAGAACCTGAGAAACCCCTGACCTCTGTGCTGGGCAGCAGCTGTGGACTGTCTTCCTTTGGAGCAAAAACAGCCCCACCGTGGGCTGCCTGCCAGGGGCCATGCAAAGGGACATCTTGCAGCCTTGGAGCTAGCACCTCTCTCACACTTTACACCCCTCTTTCCATTTCACTGCACGGCTGATGGATCACCCTCTTTCCTCCAACGTGTCTGCTTTGAGGGCATAGCTCTGAGGCAAAGGATAAAGTCAGCTCCCTCCACAACACGAGCTGGGCTCCCCCACTGACACTATCAGCTCCCAGAAGTGACATTTGCGTGCTCAGCTATGTGCACAGTCACTGTAGTGCTAGATCAGTCTGCAACAGACTCCTTCAATATATCAGAGTATACCAGGCAGCAGTTAGGCATTTATTACTGGGGTCATTATTCAGAAGCTCATTTGAAAAATCTGGTTATCAGGGTAGAACACAGCAGCTGCCAGGCTTGCATCCAGCACCAGCATTTATCCTACAAATCGGTCACTGTGGGAAAAGAGCTTTCACCCAACACCTCTGACCACGGGTCAGTCAAGGATTTACTGACAGGAGGGAGAAACAAAGAGGGGCAGGAAAAGGGGGAGAAGCAGATGAGGAGAATGTAGCATCTCAATAGATATTTTAAGTTCTTCATGACTAAATGATCATTGATCTGGTTATGAAGAACTCTCTGACCCTTCACCCACGTCCGGAAGCCACCGCGCAGCAGGAACCATTTGTGAAACCGCCCTGTGGAAGGACAACATACTGTAGGTTTGATATGTCTGATGTGCATTTGTTCCACCTTTCACACCGCTCCCCACAAACTGAAAGTTAAGCATGAAGTTTATTTAAGAATCTTTACTCTTTGTTTTTCAATTTAAATTATACTTCCAAAATACAAGTAAAAAAACCACCTCACAATGAAATACGTTGCTAATTTCTACAAAATAGTCTAAATAATAATGCACTTACATCATTTACACAATTTACCTTCACAATAAAATAGGAGCGTTTAGATCAGTATTTACATATTGACAGAGAACACGGTCGTGCAGCCATTTGCTTCTGGTGCCGTCTCCCACCGGAGTACCGCCAGGAGACTGCAGCCTGCAGTCACACACAAATCCTTCCGCACGGACAAAGCCCTGCCAGAGTCTTTCCAGGTGCAGGGACCTGCCCATAGGGTGCCAAAGAGACCAAAATGGTGGCAAAAATTTGCTTTTTCATCTTAAAGCTGCCACCGTAGCACGTGAGCACACAGAGTTATTTAAGGAATTCCCTGATACAGAATTTTGCTTCACTGTATTAGGCACTTCACTATAAAAGTTATTTATTATGGCTTATGCAAAACAATTCACTTTCCTCTGGGCATGTACTCACCGGAGTCAGTGGGAGAAAGAGACATGTCTGAGGGCACACTTCGGGCCAACGTTTTGGGTTAGCCTCATCAGAAATTTAGATCACATTACTTGATAACAGTCCTGACAGAAGTATTTTATCAAGCCCTGATCTTTCCAGCAAGTTAAGGCATCAGTGTATTTTAAAGCTTAGCATATCTGCAGTTTTCCCCAGAATTATTGGCAACTAGGACTTTCCCCCTTACAGTAAGTTAACTACTTAATATCCACGCTGTTCAATGTACCATTGGGTGACATATCCCACATATGATTGTCTTAAAAGAGTACACTGTAGGTTGAGGGATTATTTTCTACATGTTAAGATATGTAAATAAGTTGTAATTTACCAGATAATAAATATAGTTCAACAGAGTACAATATTGAAATAAAATAAATTAGAATGATTCTCCAGGTGTTGAACTCCCTCCCTTAAGGCCTGAGCCAGAGACCATAAAACCAAACAAAACCGATGTTTTTTCAGTGGCTCAAAGAGGTTTTGGATAGGGCTCCTAAATTAGACAGTGGCTGTCTGAAAT